>NW_026067914.1:7972925-7977922 GCF_014885135.2 Alexandromys fortis | reverse complement strand
CTCTCTCTCTGTCTTTCTGTCTATCTCTCTCTGTGTCTGCCTCGCTCTGTCTGTCCCTCTCTGTCTGTCTCTCTCTCTCTCTCTCTCTCTCTCTCTCTCTCTCTCTCTCTCGTGTGCAAACACACTCGCACGCGCATGCACACACACACACACACACACACACACATGCCTGGGCTTTTGACTGGAAGAGAGGCAAGTGTTCTCATGCGCGTTTCAGATATTTGTGTCTTCACAGAGTTCACTGCTTCCCCTCTGAACTCGGTTACGCATTAACAGTGGACTCACCTTCCTTTAAACTCAGAAACTGGCCAACAAAGCATGAGGTCGACATGGTGACAGGAAATCAAAAGTGTCTGATGGAGACATTCCTTTTTCACTTGGTCGGTCTTATTATTCATGGGTTCTAGATTTTCAAATTTACACAACTGCTAAAAGTTGTGTGTAATCTCGAGAAGAATACGATGTTTTCCCGTCATTCACAGACAACGGGTAAAGAAAAGCCTGAGTCACCCGGTATGCACCTTTGTTCCCGACTGAACCAGGGGATTCGGAACTTCCCTCTCCGGTATCTTACACTAGGCAAACAGCATTTTCACAGTCCATTTAGGGCTATCTTTGTAAAATGGTTGTGCTGGGTTTTTGTGTGTGTGTGATTTTACCTTCAAAATCGCTCTATTCACAGTGCTGAAATACCATGGAGTGTTTGTAAGAACAAAGAGGCTGGGATGATGCGCCTAGAGACAATTTATATGTTAACTAAGCCTCATCTGAGCAATGCTGTTGACCATGAGTTCAACAGTAAAGAATCCAGGACGCATTAAGTCAGGAGTTTTTTCAGCAGAAACATACACACTCAAGGATATGTATTCATCTGTTGACAAATGCTGCGGTGGGAGGCTCACAGGAACCTGCTTACTTGAGGAGTAACGGCTAGGTACCCCCTAAGACAGTCTGCAGGGGACCTTAACAGAGCAAAGCTGCAGCAATGATGGGAGTCAGAGGTGTAATCAAACTGAAATGTGGCTAAGTCCAGTCCCACAGCCATAAATTGATGCCCAACCACAAATCCGGATTCAATGACCTTGTTTAGGACTCTGGAATTTATTCTGAGAGCAACGAGAAGACAATGAAACCGCTGTAAGGAAGAAGAAATGGGAACAGACCTGCATTTCTGGACCATCACTCTGGATGACATTTGGAGAATAAGTCAAAATAGAGGCAGAATGGAATTAGGAGGAAGAAGGCAGAAGGGCTTGCAGTCCAGACAAGAGGTGATGCGGTGTAGGAAGCCACATCAAATTCAAATGGTTTTCCTCTGTGACAATAGGAACAGAGCCGTGCAAAGATACAGACGCTGGCCATCAAGAAAGGGTATAAGAGGCGCATAACATAGAAGAGCAGCCAAGTGTAAGAAAAGAGGTAATGGAGAAAGATAAAAAGAGAAGAAAGGGGCCCAGCTTCAAACTATTGCCGCGCGCCAGCCAAGTCTGTCCAATTTTCAGATTCTCTTCTGAAAATCTTGGCAAGGACCTAGTACATGGCCTCTATTAATATTAGAACATTAAATTTTAATAAGTGGAAAAATGGAATTCATAAGGTTTCTCAGTTGCACCCAGTGGGGAATTGGCCAGTCATTTGTGATTTTACACATCTCTTGGCTGAAACAGACTTACAAATACAGATCTGAGCACTGGAATACATCATGTAAATATGTGACTCTCCCTCGAGGACCTTCTGTCCCCCAAGTAATGATTGAATTACAATTGACTTATAAATATGATATTCCCACCTGTGATCAACATCACAGTTTTCCTGATATAGTATCAAAAGTATAAATATATCCCAAGTCCCACAAAGGCTTCAGAACCACTTCCCAGTTGGATGTAGGTAAAGAAAAGTGAGAATTAGGATTCTTAATTATCTTCACGGCCATGTCACATTCCGGGTGACACACTTCAGAGCTGGAAGTTTCATCAGCTCTCCATGGAATTGGACGAGGCAAAGAGTAAGGGGAGGAAGAAAAAATAGCTCCCTTAAAGGATGGCAAACTTTAGGATGGGGGTACACATAAAATCTTCCCCAGCAAGTGATGCCCAGTGCATTATCATTCCTAGTTCTGATCTATGTGCATAATTTTGACCTCCCTATGATGAGAATATTATAATATACTCTACAGTCACAAAATCCATGCCAGTGCGCAACCGCATGCCATCCTTTTGATGCCCTTCCTTCCACTCATGTGCCCCATTACAGAAGTACATGTGGGTAACCTACAACGCAGCAATGTTTTCAAGTAAATGGTTCTTTGAAGCACTCAATCTCTC
The DNA here is from genome assembly GCF_014885135.2 of Alexandromys fortis. NCBI lineage: Eukaryota > Metazoa > Chordata > Mammalia > Rodentia > Cricetidae > Alexandromys > Alexandromys fortis. The sequence goes on along the minus strand of NW_026067914.1, from coordinate 7,975,598 downwards.
ATTGCATTTAAAAAAAAAAAACCTTCCAGATGACACTATCAAAAAAAAATGAAGACCAGAAATAAGGGAATAATTTCTGAGTATGTTTTAAGTGTTGACATTTGATAGAAGCCCAAGGTGAAGTGTGCATTCACTATGATTTCTGTGTCTGTTGACTCTCCCGTCGGCCCAGACTGAATAACTCAAAACTAGAAGATAGATCTTGAGATTATATTTATTGTATTAAATGCTGGCTTTTCTAACACATAAGGCCCAACTTCACTGTAGCCTATGACATCTGAAACGATGAGTGCTCTCTGTGTCGGATGGTTCAACTTGACTACACGGACCCCATGCTACTTCTGTCTCAGAGTTCTTTTTATTCATCTGGTGGATTGTACAAGAATCTACAGCAAGACCCACTCCTTTCTTAATGATACTGATCAATTGCTTTCATCTTCCATACATGGGATAGGTCATATAACTCCACCCAGGAGAGGTATTAGAAGGAGAAAATACAATCTATTGCTGGATAGTCATTAACTCCCAAGGAACGTCCCTTCATTGGATGAATCCCATGAGTGTCTCTGCTTCATGCATTATTTGAATTTCTTCATAGTAACTCTTGCTTTTAATGCTCTCAACTTGGGTACTGAGGGAGTCAAGTCCTTGTACACACCCCATATGCAATGAGGCTTTCTTGTTATAGGACAGAAAATGTGTTATGCCTTGGCCATAACACTAGACTGAATCCCTGTAGAAAGTAGTGGTGCTGTTACTACCATTACTACTAATGGGAATTTGTGGTAAGAAAAACAACAATTACAATATAGACAAAGAATGTCCCTTTTTCTGTCCCATTCTTCACTCTTCTTAAGCTCTTTAAGTTTCTGATAAAATATACTACCCTCTAACCAAACAGTTAATAAGAAATGAAAAAGACCTTAATCTGTCAGAGTGTCAGTTAGCATCTTAGACCATGATCCAATACAGTGGTATCTTTTATTTACATTTTCTCCATTTCAGCAGATCGTTAGTCAAGTTTCACCTCAGCTTGCCAGCTCTCACTAACCAAAATAACACTGTTTGCTGTGAATATGGAGGTAAGGAGTTGTTCTGAGGCTGATGACCCTGGGATCATCAGCATAGATCATGCCCTTGAATTAAAAATAATTAAAATGTACTGAACTACAGCTATAGGGTCCAAAGGGAAAAAAAATAATGTAAAATACTGGTCAGCAAGCTTTTGTTGTTGATGATGTTTTTGCTCTTGAAGGACAACTTAATTAACATGGTAATACTTTTTAAAAGATTTATTTTGCACATTTTTAACTTACATGTGTATTTATGTGTATGTGTGTGTGTGTGTACGTGTGTACATGTGTGGGTGTCCATGCACTCATGTGCTCCACATGCATGCAGAAGCCCATAGAAGCCAGAAGAGATCATTGGAACCTCTGGAACTGGAGTAATAGACAGCTATAAACTTCCAGATGTGGGTATTGGGAACTTAACCTAGGTCCTCTGCATAAAAAGCAAGGCCCTTAACTTCTGAGCATATCCCCAGCCCTTATAATACTTCGTTTGAAAGGATAGTAATGAGGAAATAAAATAAGGGAGGTTTGTTATGAGCTTAATGTCATATTATCTTAAAATAATTCAAACCTCAACTAGAAAATCGGAGCAATTTAAGAAGCTTTCTTAAAATAAAGAGATCCCCCTGCCTGGCATACTCTTATCAGTAGATCAATCGTGAGTATTCACCTCACACAGCTCCCAGTTACTGTACGCCATGCATTCAACACAATACTCTCGTTCTTTGTTTGTTTGTTTCATTTCTTCGAGATGGGGTTTCACTGTAGTAGCTTTGGAGTCTGTCCTGGACTAGCTCTTATAGACCAGGCTGGCCTTGAACTCACAGAGAGGCTTCTGCCTCCCAAGTGCTGGGATTAAAGGCAGGCAGCAGGCCCGCCCTTTTTCTTCTTCTTGTTGTTGTTCTCAATTTTTTTTTTTAAATGGCATTTATTGGGAGTTGAGATAACCCTTTCTCTAACAGCTCAATTTCACATGCATTTGCTTACAATTTAAATGATATAAAAATTAATGTTGTCTTATAATTTTCATGTAACTTTCTGGAGATACCCTGGAGGGTGATGATACTGAAGTTGGGGATCCTAGTGTTGGTGTTTAGAGAGATAGAGGCAATTTTCAAATTTCAAAATCATTTCATTGATTGGTATGTGTAGTCTGAACTTTCAAACCTGGGGAACATATGCTCCCTCTGCTCTGAAAGAAACCATGGCAAATTGCCACCATGCAACATGGGGAGAACTGGAGGTGTCTAGCAACAAAATTAGTAGGATGCATACCAGGGTATTTCATTATGCATACTACTTAATATAAATGTAGGGCAAAGTGTTTTCTTTCCCAAAAGCTATAAAGCAATGTCTCTTATCTTTCAGTTACTAATAGGTCAGCCAAGAGCCAAATGCAACCCAAGAAGCAGTGGTTGAAAAAGAAAAATGCATTGTAAAATAGACACTACACTCTAAGGGAATGGCTTTACTTTGTTGTAGCAGCAGCATTACCTGTGATTTCTGTTCTGTGGCTTGTTAGTAGGGCATCAGGTTTCAATGGGCACAGTAGTCACTGGGGACTAGATTAACTTTCTGGGTTCAAATTAAAGCAGAGTTT
>NW_026067914.1:7762795-7972880 GCF_014885135.2 Alexandromys fortis | reverse complement strand
TATATATCACTGTCAAAATGCAACATATTGTTAAATCACATGTTAAAAAGAAGATCTAGAAGTCACAGGGAAAAAAATTAAACTGTATTGTTTCTTTAAAAACACATTGTTTTCCAAAACAAAATATGTTCTCCATTTAGTATCTTGGTATTAAAATTTTTTAAAGGCATGCTTGCGTGGAATTCATGAAACCTAGAGCAAGCTTCACACCTTATCTGGGAGCTCATGGCATCCCTGGGAGATAAGAAAGGTAAAATCATATTCTTTGTTACTATTTTATAAAGAAAGAGTCAGAGAGCAGATAGATTACGTGACTTTTCGAGCGCCACAAAGCAGAACAGTGGCAGACCCAGAAACGAACCCTTTGACAACCAATTCAGATGTAGAAAGGGCCTGTCAAGCAAGTATATGAGCTAGTGTCCCCCTTTGCCTTCCAATGTGTCTAACGTATATGTAGCCCAAGGGAGAGGGAAAAAAAAAAAGAGAACCCTAATCCATTCTTAAATTTTCTAGGTGATAAACCTAAAATGAATTAAAAGGCATATCATGCCATGGCCTTGGGAAAAAACATCCTTTCTCATTGCCATTACAGAGAGAGACGAAATCATATCAAAGTAAGCCAGACAGTTAAAAGGGAATAGGAAATAAAAAGGAAGTGGCCAAGCAGTGCTGGTGGCAGCTGTCTGAAAGGGAACATCAGCGGGATCAAATCACAGAGCTTTCTTAGTTGATTCTTGAAAGCATAAACTGAAAAAAAAAATAAAAGAAAGAAAGACATGCACACCATTACACAGAATCTAACTACACACCCGTCCATGAGGTTTTGTTTGAGAAGGTGTAATGCCAATTTATCTCACAGGCAGACCAGATTAAGCCCCAACCCCAGATGTCTTTGAAGTCGTCCTAGACAGGTACTTACATGGCCTAGTTTGAGATGAGCCAGGAGCCCCTGTCTCCTCACACCTAGCATGGGGCCTGAAAGCTCCTTCAGTGCAGATACTTCTGAGGGCTCAGGCTCGAATGTAAATGTGGGACACGGACCAGGTCATTTTAATCCTGCTTTTTGTACTACTTCACTAGCTTGTCAGGAAGTCATTGGGGAATGTCGGGAGAATTTTAAAAAGCAAAGAAAGAAAGGAAACATTGAAGAGGGGTCTGGAGGATTTTACCCCCTCAAAGAGTGAGTCCTACCATTTAGGAAACTCTGCAACAGTTTCACCTAGTTTCAAACTGTCACTTCACATTCCTGGAAAGCCACCGCTGGGAGGCGTGATGAATGCCAGGATCACAGTGGACTCCAAAGCAACATGGCAGAAGTTTGGTCTGTGTGCAGCAGAGGACCTGGCCATCAGTACACCATGCTCCTTCCTCAATTCCCCTCTTGGCCGCCACTCCACCTTCACAGGTTACACAGCTAGACCCTGCCTACACAGGTAGACTATCTATGCCTTTCTTATCTGCTCTGTGCCTTCCCCTGTGCATATCCAGCACGCACACTTACCCCACATTTCAACATGGAATCTTGCAAGTACACATATCTTCTTACTTCTCAGAGTTTTCACTTATATAGTTCTGTCTGACTCGGGGGGGGGGGAGTAACATGTGCAAAGAAACATGTTTAGCAGGTGGTGCTTTTTTTGTAAATGCAGACTTCTCATTCATTTCCAGGTCTCCCAGACCCAAATAAACAAACAGAATCTATATTAAATACAACACTGCTTAACGAATAGCTTAGGCGTTTTCCTACCTATTACATCTTAAATTAGCACATTTCTACCAATCTATGTATCACCACAAGGCTGTGACCTATCAGTAGGTGTTTTTCTCCTTTGTCAGCTACATGGCATCTCTTTAACTCTGCCTGCTCTCTCTCTCTCTCTCTCTCTCTCTCTCTCTCTCTCTCTCTCTCTATCCCTGTTCAGATTTTCCACCTGGCTTTGCTGTGCTAAACCATTGGCCAAAATAGCTTTATTCATTAACCAACAGTAATAAAACATATTCACAGTATACAGAGGGGAATCCCACATCACTGATTGTTCAAGAAACATCCCATCTTTCTTCCATCATGCTATTGTCACCAGAAAATAAAATATCATTTTTATATGTTCCAGTGGTGTTGGCAGAGGTTTCTGCCTTGTCTGGCCCTGCAGCCATTCAGTCCCAAAGAAACACACAGAGGCCTACATTAATTATAAACTGGTTAGTCTATTAGTTTTTTTTTAATTAACTCTTATATCTTACATTAACCCATACTTCTTGCCTCTGTTAGCCATTTGGCTTGGTATCTTTTTTCAGTGAGGCATTCTCATCTTGCTTCCTCTGTGTCTGGGTGGCTACTGCAGACTGAGCCTTTCCTCTTACCAGAATTCTCCTGTTCCGGAAGCCCCGACTATACTTCCTGCCTGGCTACTGGCCAATCATCATTTTATTAAACCAGTAGTACAATGCCAAACCTTTACAGGGTACAAGACCATTGTCCCACAGCACAGAGGCACGATGTACAGTCAGATCTTGGTTAAAGCCCTTGTTACAGAAGCACTTCGGAAACTGTGACCGAACAACTGCCCACCAGCTGCAGTTCAACTGACAGCCATAGCTCAGCAGGTACAAACAGGAGCCCAGAAGGCTTCAAAGGGGCATCCCATAATTCACAGAGTCAAAGTAGAAGAGTTCACCTTTAAAAACATAATCTAGTGGGTGGGGCTTTTGATGCTGCTGATGGCTGCTGAGGAGAGAGACAGTCACTTTCATTAGGGTAGCAGGGGTGGTCATTGGTGGGTTGCCCATTCCCCCAGGGGATGACCTGATACCTAACTGTACATGGGCAGCACAAATTGGACCCAAGCTGAAGAAAACAAGAGGGATCTGGTGAAGTGTTGTGGGGGGGGGGGGGATAGGAATAGACATTACCAAAATACATTGGAGACATGGATGCAATTTTCAAAAATTAAAATGTTTAAAATCGTAGAATAAAGAATAAGTACTATTTCATTTTTAAAATAATTGGACTATCAGAACTATCATAACGCCCTTTCTCCAGAAAGAACTCCTAGAAAACAGAAAATATTGCTTTGACTTCACTAAATAAATGTGGGTTTTGTTATTGGTATTACTTTTGTTTGTCTTAACTTTAAATTTTAGCTTTCATGGTGGGAACCTGGATTTTCACACTTTGTGAAGTTCCTTGAGTAAATACTTAATATTCCTTAAGTAATACTGACCTTGACAAAAAGGTCAGTATCTGGAAATATGATTAGATACTGAGAATTGGTTCATTAAATTGGTTCTGATTCCATAGGATTGTGTGGTGAGAAAAGGCAAAGGCGCAATGGCCAGAGTCTTATTTCTCGCTGTGGACTTGGTCCTGTGCAGTTATTTAATTTAAGGAGCTATCTAGTTTGTTTAATTTTTGAGTAGGGAATTGACAGATCACAAATTATAACCAAGCACCAAAATAAAATTGTGTCAGGCAAAGACATCAGAAAAGTCATGACTGATGGCCCCAATATTTGGAATACACACATAAACACTGTCCGTTGTTGGGTGTATTTTCTAAAGTTACCAACAGGTTCTTCAATACAAGTTTCTTAACCTTGCCCCATTCAATAGCGATGAAATCACCAATCCACCCAGGCAGAGGAGCATCTCTTCCTTGAAATTTCGGACTCTGAAATGTTCCGATATCTATGTTTTTGAGTGACAACAGGATGCCACAAATAGAAAATTTCACACCTGATCATATGTGACAAGTCACAGTCAAAACACAGGCACCCTAAAAATAGCATACCATTGAGATATGCATACAAGGCATACATGAAACAAATAAATTTGTTATTTAGATTTGGGTCTCATTTTCCCCAAGACATCTTATGTTTATGCAAACTTTCCAAAATCCAAAAATATCCAAACTTCAAAACTCTTCAGGTCTCGGGGACTTAGGATATGAGATATTCAACCAGTGTGTAAAGCTTCTCAAAATTTTGTTAGAAAGCCAGAAAGTGAAGCTACGCACAGCATGACCTTCACCGGCCAGGAACTCTGAATATCTCCGCTTTTCATGTGGTTTTCTGTACCTACAGACACCATCCAAGCTGGGATTAATAGCCTGAACATAGGCACGATTTAATCAAAACGTCCTCCGTGCCTACGCCAGCATTGCAACTTAAGAATTGAAATCCAGGGTCTGCATTTTCAAAATCAAATCCATTCTCTGTGGAATTTTTTTTTTTTTAACAAAACATCTTGGCACCTGCACTGCTGAAAATAGAACCAATTCTACTTAAGAAAAAGTAACAGTGAATCGGGGATTTGAACAATGGCAATAAAATGCAGTTAAGTGTAGTAGTGCCAGGTTTTAGCCCGCAGACGAGAGTTTTTATGGCGCATTATAAACTCCCAAAACGGGAGGTTAGGAGATCAGTTCTCTAACTGTGTGGTTCTAGCCGGCACAGCTCCTTGCACCTTTTATTCTCCTGCTGGGAGGTCGGTCTTCCGAGGTGTGGGAACATCCATCAGCGCTCTTCGGTTGTTGAGGCACTTCATTTGTCCAAACGTTCTCTCTGTCTTCTTCCCTGCTCCTGCCCCTGTGGACCTCGGAGATCTACGGTCCTCTCTGGCCTCCTAACCACCATAATGGATCACCAGCTGAAGCGTCATCAAACAGCACCTCTTGCCAGGGGATTAGTCTCTCCTGTTTCATCCCCCACCCCTTCACTTGGTGTCTGTTGCATTGCCTAAATGAAAAACAACAGCAACAACCAAAAAATACTGGCTGGTTTCTGAAGGTGTCTCTTCACCACCAGCCCTCTCATTTTCCTGGCAAAAGATAAATATATCTAATGTGGAAAATTTGCAAAAGAATACATGTTGTCATCACTGCCCCTCTGTTACCTGGGCCCTCATGATTATAGTTCAATTATTTGGATAGTGATCTCTATTATGAAGCAGAGGAGTCCTCCCATATGGAAAGACGTTTTACTAGAGACAGTTTTCTGTTCTGAAGAAAAAGAAAAGTTAAGTTTCGTGAGCAATCAAAGAAAATATCAGGTACCAAAAACCTGAGAGAGGAAGAAAGGACAATCCAAGGCTAGACAGGTGCCACAGTGGAAAAATCACTTGCAGTGCAAGAATCAGGACAAGGGTTCTGACCTTCAGAATCCATCCACATAAAAGAAAAGTGAGCTTGGTATCCCACCTTTAATCCCAGTGTTCTAGAGCAAGAGACAGGTCTCCCTGGGGCATACTGGCTAGCTAGACTCCAATCCATGAGTTCCCTGCTCAGTCAGAGACCCTACCTCAGGAAATAAAGCAAAAAGCACTGGAAGAAGACACCTGATGTGAACCTCTGTCCTCCACACATCTGCACACACACCTCCACACATGTGCACGTACAAACGGAATCACAATACGCAGATGTGTGTGTTCCACACATAAATGCATGAAACAAACCAAAAGAGCAAGAAACAATCTAAAAAGTCACCATACTGTACTGGTGGTCAAATCTAGCTGTCACTCGTGTGTGTGTGTGTGTGTGTGTGTGTGTGTGTGTGTGTGTGTCTGTAAATTAATGATAATCTCCCTAGTCTCATACCCCCAAGAAGAACTAAAAAATGTCCTTGTAGAAATACAGTCGACTTGGTGGTTGAAAGACTTGAATTCCACACTCAAATATATAAGCTGAGAAATAAAATGGCTTTGATCAAGTCATTGAGTTCTTGAACCTGGCCTCCTCATTTGTATTAAGATGAGCATAGGGCAGCCCACTGACTCCAACATAAGCCTAGCAGTAGAGAAAGGAAGTAAAACCAGTTTCTCCCCTTTCTAGTGCCCAATTCTTTTCCCTCAGTTCTTTTATTTTGTTGTTGCTGTTTTCAACAAACGTTCCTCCTTTCTCCCCCCCCCCCCCCCCGTCAGCTCCTTTTATTTATTTATTTTTCTGATAATCTGCCTTATTGATTCCTTTTCTTTGTTTTGTAATAAATTATTTATCCATTCATTCATTCATTCATTTTGTATACCAACCGAGATTTCTCCTCTCGCCTCTCCTTCTAGTCTTCCTTCCCCAAGCCTTCTCTTTGGTCCCAGCCCCCCAATACACTCCTCCTCCCTTTCTGTTTAGAAAAGAGCAGGTCTCCCAGGAGTATCAACAAAACACTGCTTATCAAGTTGCAGTAAGACTAAGCACCTCCCCAAATATTAAGACTGGGCAGGGCAACCCAGTCTGAGGAGTAGGGTCCTATAAGTCAGTAAAAGAGCCAGAGATAGCTCCTGTTCCCGCTGTTTGGAGTCTCACAGAGGGCCAAGCTACACAGCTGTAACATATATAAGCAGAGTGCTTAGGTCAATTCCATACAGGCTCCCTGATTGTTGGCTCAGTCTCTGTGAGCCTCTACGAGCCCAAGTTAGTTGATTCTGTGAGGTGTTTTGTTTTGTTTTGTTTACAGTGTCCTTGAACCCTCTGGCTCCTGTAATCCTTTATTCCTCTCTTCCTCAGGATTCCCTGAATTCCACCTAATGTTTGAGTCTGCACCTGTTTCCATCAGTTTCTGGATGAAGCCTCTCTGATGACAATTGGGCTAGGCACCAGTCTGGTCACAGGAGGTGTCAATTAAGGCTATGCATCTGCTATTGCTAAGAATCTTACCTGAGGTCATCCTTGTGGATTCCTGAAAGATTCCCTTGTGCCAGGTTTTTACCTGACCCAAAAATGCCCCCCTTTCCAATAGTCTCTCTCAGTACCCTCCCCCCACCACCCTCCCAACCTGATCGTTCATGTTCCCATCCCTATCAGACATCAATCCACTCACAAATATCTTTTATGTCCTCTTCCTAAGGGAGATCCAGGCATGTGCCCCATGAACCCCCCTTGTTAACCTAGCCCTAGCGTAATTATCCTTATTTTCCAACTAATATCCAGTTATGAGTGAGTACACACCATGTTTGTCTTTCTCAGTCTAAAGAAGAAATCCTTAGTGCTCAGCATGGAGGCTTTCTTGACTATCCACTACACCATAGCCCCAACAAGGATACAAATTAACCTCAATCCCAGAGAAACAGAAAATACTGGGGTAGGATTACTCATTGCTTTTCACCTGGCAGATTGCACAACACCCTCCAATGCTATGAGACAAACTGCAATCACGAAATCTCAACAATATGGCATACTAAACAAGGCCTACCTGATGACCACACAAGTCAACATGCCTTTGGGGACTGGGAAATTTCCACAGGGCCCCACCCCTAGATAAAACTATGGGTAATGAGTGACTGCTGGGGGAGGGAGAATCAATTCCTCCAGGAACAAGACTCCTGAAAGACTATGTAGTGATATTTTGTTTGCAATCTAACAAATAAAGCTTGCCTGAAGATCAGAGTGCAGATCTAAGCCACTAATTAGCCATAGAAAGCTGGCAGTGGTGCCTCACACACCTTTAATCCCAGCACTCGGGAGACAGAGACAGATGGATCTCTGTGAGTTCAAGGCCACTCTGGACTACACGACTTGAATCTGTCAAAAAGAGAAACAGTGCTCACACAAAAAAGAGGATCATATGCCTTTAACCTCAACACTAGGGAGGTGGACACAGGAGTGATATAGTTGGGTAGAGAGATATAAGGTGGGAGGAGACAGGAGCTCAGGGCAGTCTGAGAATTGTCTGAGGATTCAATCTGAGCATGCAGTCTGCAGATTCATAGAGACAGGATCACCCCTTTGGTCTGAGCATTGGTAGAGGTAAGAACTCTAGTGGCTGGTTGCTCTGTTTCTACGATCTTTTAGCATTAACCCCTATATCTGACTCTGAATTTTATTTATTAAGATCCCCTCCATAACCCATTAAATAAATTAAATAAATATCCAACCTCACACTGCATGGTGTGCTTATCCGTCTAGGTCTCTCACAAGCCACGCAGCTCCCTGCATGGGACTGGCTGCCTTTGGGGACCTGTGGCTTCTCATGGCCACTGCCCACTGCCACCACTTGGGGACCAGCATCATTTTATTTTTACCATAAGTTTCTCTGTGTAGACCTGTCTGTTCTGGAATTCACTCTACAGACCAGATTGGTTTTGAACTCAGAGATTCACCTGTCTCTGCCTCCCAAGTGATGGGATTAAAGACATAGGCCACCATGCCCTACATATTGTGAGTACTGTAAGCAGAAAGGAAAGATGATTTCAATTCAAGGGAGAGTAGCAAAGGAGAGCCCTGGGAGCCAAGAGTGATCATCAGTGGACAACAGATAACAGCACTGAGTGATAGGGAGTCTTGAATCTCTTACTCTCTTAGGCACAGCCATTCTGACCAACCAAACCTACACACACCAGGTAGCTTATTTGTCCCTATCAATGCACATGATTGGAACAAGTAACACTTTGAATATTAAAATCTAGTATGTTTCCTGAAGCCTGAGAATAAGATCTCTTCCAGGTGACACTGCCTTTTCCCTGAGCCCAATTCTTTAGCCTTTTCAATGGCCCTTCCCCAGTGCCTCACTTTTTCCCATCTGCAACAAACTCTATTGATCTGTTCCAAATTGAATTGGTCTTCTGAGTACAACTGTTAAACAACACTCCTTGTGACCAGGGAGACAGTTGTATAACTGTGCTGGTTTCTGTCACTATGCCTGCTCTGGCATCTCTGTTGTAGACCCCGGCGCTATGGGAAAGAGGGCGGGAGACTGCAATGTTGAACTGTATCCTCTGTGACCAGATAGAAACAAACCTGGGCAGGATGCGGACAAGCTCCCCATGCAAAGCAGAATCAGGTGGCATTTGCTCCCTCTGCAGCTACTGAGCAAATGTTAGGACAGACCACTGTCATCTTCTCTCTTCTGCTTGGTTCTTTCTAGCTTTTTATTGCAGTTTACAAACACACACACACACACACACACACACACACTTATCCTGAGAACTAGTCTTTACGTGCTGTGTAGTGATGAGCTACACACATTTTATTTCTTCTAATAGGCTTCTGTGTGTTTTCTTACTGATGCACAGCATAAACATTACAAATTACAGAAAAAGACAGAACATGTAAAGGTCTTTCAAAATAGTACTAGTCACAGAGCAATCATGGTTTGCGTTTCCGTCCATCATCTTCTTGCTAGTTTGTTCCAAATATGTTTCTTTTAGTAAAATAGTAGCTTTAACATAAATAATAAACAATATATAAAACATAAATAATGAATATTCCTTTGTCGCTAGAAACATATCATGATATCAGTAAGTATATATGCCTTCTTCTGGCTAAATAGTAATTCCCTTTATAAATGTTAGCTGTCCTTGGGCTGTAAATAGTTAATCATTCTTCTGTCACTCTTTCCTATTATAAATAACGCTGCAGTGTTTATCTCTACATTATTCATGCATTTATTGAACTATATCCTGAGGAGAATTTCCTAAAAGTAAAAGTTTGGTATATAATACCAAATAATGCTCCAGAAAAAAATGCAATTTTGGTTCTGACTAGAGTAATCTGAAACAAAAATTCACCCCTACCCATTTTGCCTACCTTGATATTTTAATTTCTACATTTCTTCACATCTTAAATTTATTTGCCTACTAATAAAAATTAGACCAAGCAGCTTTTTATGTGTTTGTAATCCATTTTTACCTCTTCTGTGTATTTGTTCTTTACATACTAAAAATTATAGTTTGTTTATTCCGTGTATTTGCAAGTATTTTTTCCTGATGATTGCCTATTAATTGTCATAGAAAAAACTAAGTTTTACATACTCCATGATATTCCTGTCTTTAAAACAACATGCTTATAAATGCTATACATTGACCAGAATTACAAAAATATTCTATATTTTCTGCTAATCTTTTTAGTTTCCTTATTATAACATTGAATGTCTTTGGAGTTCATCTACAACATAATTTTTATCTACTATTAAAATATGTCCACTATTAAAATGACATAATTCATACTATGAACAGCAAAAGGTCCTAGTTCACTGTGTTAATCTGTGTATTCCTAGACAATTTCAGCTACTACAGAATCCTACTATGGTTTACTTCCAGATAGCATTCCTCTCAATCAATCCTTTTTCCTTTCCTTTTTTTTTATGGCTTTCTCATACATTTCTTCATCCAAGTCGATTTTAGAATCATTTACAACTTTTTAAAAAATTCAATGGTTGCTGGATAAAAAGAAGCCAGTAAAGTAGAAATCAGATTGAATTGTCTGATAGAAAAGAGACAGATTTTGACAGGATTGAAAGAGCCAAAACCTGCACTTGAGGGCTGATTCCCAGCTAAGACTGCAAATTTGGCAAGATTTTAAACAGCTCTGAACCTCAGATCCTTGTCTGAAAATGGAGCTAATAAAACCCACATCCCCATGCCCTTTGTCCACCTACCACAGGTGCTACATTCCGAAATGTGGATACTTCTCATGCAAAATTCTCCTAAGAGCACAGCCTTTGTGTGGAGAACTCATGAGGTTCTTGCTACATCTTCCCTTTGCAGCAGTGGTCAGGGCAGTCCTAGATTCTTCCAGACACAGGTATGGAACAGGTCATGGTTTGAAATTCACAGGAAGTGAAGCACACAGAGAGATTCCTACAGAAGGAACTGGGAAAGCAACCTCTGTTGCCGGTTGCTTGGAGCTGAAGGAGCATCCCATTTACTTGATAGCCCTGCACCCCAATATCCTCTTTCACCTCCTGTAGATACCTAAGTGTTGTGTGACAGTATTCCTGGTGAGAAGTGAAGAAACGTCTACTCACCTCAGATGAGGAACCAACAAGAGATAATACCAAAGTAAAGATAATACCAGAGTCAAACTTGGTGAATAAAAGTCTCAGTGATGTTCTTTACAAGAGCATGGGGGAGGAGTTATGACAACAGAAATGAATCAAAATTGACGACCCAAACAAAAGCCTGCCTAACAAGGATGACAGACAACAAAAGCCGAAACCATGAAGCCCATTGTACAGCTTTCAGGAAGTTCAGAAGGCCAGGGAGCATCTCTTCCTGGTAGCTCCATTGATCTGGGTCTTTTCCAGGAAACTCAACAGCTCTGCTGGTCCATGTCTTCCAGACAACTTGCTTGCCTATCTTCTAAGCATTTCGGCTTGCTTGCTTCTACAAGGCCAGTTCTTCTCGACTTTTCTAATGCTGCGACCCTTTAATACAGTTCCTCATGTTGTGGTGACCCCCAACAATAAAATTATTTTTGTTGTTATTCCATAACTGTAATTTTTCTACTGCTATGAATCAAAATGTAAACATATGCTATGCAGGATATCTGATATGCAACCTCTGTGAAAGGGTCATTGGATCCCCAAAGGAGTCATCACCGACAGATTGAGAACCACAGGCAGATGGGCTGGTCTTTACCTGTCTGGGCAGCTCATTTTTTTCTGAATGTACTCCTCAGAAGTACTTACTGCTTAGATAAACTTGGGAAAGAAGATTTCTAGAATAATCTTCTCAGTTTCAGGAGCTACCTAAAGCTTCTAAGTTGTTCACTTCCTGAGTCTCAAGGAATCTCCCTCTAGAGCATCCTGAGGTTTAATGATTCCCTCCTAGATGGAATTTTTTATCTTAGGGGCAACTGCTACATAATGCTCAGTGGTCCCACAAGGACACCAACAGTCCTTCACACTTAACCAGCCATAGTTCATTCTTTGGTTGCTGTCGTGAATCTTGCAACCTTACACTGTGTACCTTGGGCTCCCGGAGCAGAAATGAAAGAATGCATTCTTACCCATTTTTACCTGACCCCTCCTTTTCTGCTCTGATCTGTCCACTCAAAAGTTGATGTACAGTGAACTATACCAAGGAGCTTGCCGTCCTCCAGCTTCTGGTTGCATTTGGCCAATAGAAAGCCACAGCATAAAATATCATGGAGGAAGTAGATGTGTGGGAAAGTTTCCTTCCCTCAGCATCTTTGAAGGGGTACTGTTAACTGATTGTTCTCCATCAGTTCAAGTTTCTCACCATCACCTCCCTCTGAATTCTATTTGCCCAGCCAGTCTAGAAGACAGAAGAACCTCTCATAAAATTCTAGGAGGAGAAACTCAATCCTTCTTGGGGAGAAGGGGGTCAACACATTACCTTTAATTTTACTTTTATATCTTTCCCAAATTTTCTAATTTTTACATGCTTTCTGTTTCTTGTTAGATCTCAGAATGGAGGTGAAAACTTTAGTATGATGCCTGACTAAAAAGAGGTCTCAAAGACATTAGTATTTCCACAGAAGAAGCTAGGGAAGCACTTTTATCTTTCCATGTCCTAATGATATAGTGATTCAAGAGGTCATAAAGGAGCTACAAAGGGGAGAAAGAATAGTCAGGAGTTCAAACTCATCCTGAGCCACATAGCAAGTTCCAGGCAATCCCACACTACCTGAAACATGGTCTCAGAACAAATAAACAGGGTAAGGATCAATTCTATCTACACCTACAGCCCTTCTCCAAACAAATATAACTGGACTATTCTTTCTGAGACAAAGAAAAAAATTCCAGAAGGCTGGCTGTGATATGCAAATTTTCACAGTTGAGCATTTTTAATGACTACTTACACTAATGTTTCTAGAAGCTCCTCTCCATTTAGGAATGCCCCAGGTGTAACAGTGCACATACGTGCCTGTGCGCATGCACACACACACACTAGCACCATTTTCACACACTGCCACTGTTTTTCTGCTTCACTTAACCCTCAAATCTAATAGACATTGTTCGTAAGGCTCCAAGATCCCCTAACCCTGTTCCACTCGTCTGTGCTAAAGTCTAGTTTGCAATGGATCGCAGCATCCCATCAAACCGTGAGCAAATTGTTGCAGGCTCTTTAGAACAGCAAAACTTTCCTTCAAGTGTTCTCCCCACATTCATATGATAAATGATCATTGATGCTTCTCAACTGTCCGGTTTTTGTATCAATATCTGAGTGTGAAGTGCAATTAGCTATTGAAGTAAAATTGGTAATGAATGCTAATTACTTCCTTCTATGGACTTGGGGGTAATGTATTCCAAGTCTTTTCTCATTACTTTGAGAAATTGAGAGGTGGCTCTATAGCGATCTACAGATATTCTGAAAAGTACTTAAAAGCATCAGACATTAGCTGGAGTTCTGTATAATTGGATCTGCCCGGCACCCCTTGCATATAAGTTTTCTTGATGTGGAGCCCTGAATGCATAAAGAAGAGCGAATTGTGCAGAGTAGAGCAGCTTCAATCCGCTTTGCTGTCATTTGGATCTTTTGAGTTCTGAATTCTTTTGGCAGCTCTAATATAACAGAAGAGCTTTTCCTTCAGTGACTATAAAACCCCCATTTGGAATGTTTCCCTCACACTTTTATGTGAACATTGCCAATGGCTACTTTTCTCAAAATTAATTCTCACCCGCCATAATGATTTGCAGAAGTTTACTGAAGTGCTGGTGGTAAATACGAGGAACTGTAAAACGGATCTTCACCGTGCAAGAACAGATCTGTGCTTTCTCCAGGCACCCAAATGATCAAACATCATAGAGGAGCGGTTGCCTTAGACGCTAAGATGAGTTTTGAAAAATCAAAAATGTCACTCCTTATAATTTATTGCACTCTGTGTTGTTATTAGTAATTTTAATCATCACTGTAAGAGCAAAACTCAAACAACTCCGTAAAGACAGAACTGTCCTGATAGGGAACAATGCTTTTCACTGGAAATACTGAGAAAAAGAAAACTCGTTTCCTGAGAGCCACCTTCCACACTTGAAGTAGAGCTTAGCCCTGCTGATCTCTCCCTCGAAACTCTCCTGAATTCTATATACCTCCCTCTGGAAAAGGAATGCTCATTGAACTCTTTCCAAAGGTCCCTCCTGCATCAGGAACTCTTGTTTGCTTTATGTTTTCTTAAAGGCATCCAGCAAACTTCACCAGTGGAGAGTCCTACTAGATGAAATTTAATCCTCCCTCTGCTTTAGCGGTACAGACTTGTAAAATGTACTTTCTTTGAGGATTTATGAACTTCGAAGATAATAATAACAAGGATTATATTTGAAAATCCTCATCAGAAATTGAAGTTTTCACCAACTCATGATTTGCTTCTATGCCTGAAGGGCCTCTTGTGGAATGAATGGTGAGGAGACATTGCAACTTGATAGTAGCTATCCTAGCCTTGTACAGTCTCCAGCAGGGTGGCTGAGAAAAAGCTCACGTTCTTTTACATCCTTCTCTGATTCTAGGATATTAAAGCTAGGTTCGCATCATCTCCATCTGAGGCTATAAAATCCACACCGTTCTTCGCTGATCATGAAGATGAAGAAGGCTAGATGGCAGCACCCCCCACCAGAGCCCCACTTCTCATTATTAGACTCTAGAATGCCCCCGGCTGTGGAAGAGAAACTAAAGAGATCATAATATGTGCCCAGACTGCAGTCTGGGACACCCACACAATCAGCCATTTGCTGGGGTCTTCAGGATTGCCAGACGATGAATAGAGCTGTATGGACTTGGATTCCATTCTATTCTTGTCCATTTATTTCTGATGAGCTTAGGAACAAGTGTGTTGAATACATGAAGGTCAGCCAAAACCATGACAGGGTGAGAGAGAGGCGAGAGCTGAAGTTTCTGCTTACAGCCCGAACTAACAAGGGAAAATAGAACCCAAAGGGCTGGAAACCAGTTTACAATGAGTGACAACCCACTACAGACCAATATGTAAATGTTTTCTTTTCTTTCAGTTACAAGTGTTGCTAGAGATAAAAATACTTTGAATGAATCCATCAGTTTATTAATCTGCCTTTTTGGAACCAAGATATGGAAAGATTAATATCCTTCTCTCTCTCTCTCTCTCTCTCTCTCTCTCTCTCTCTCTCTCTCTCTCTCTCTCTCCCACCCCTGGCCCCATTCCCCCCTCTCTTCTGTCTCTCTCCTATCCCCTCTCCTCCCTCTCTCTCTTTCCCCTCTCCATCCCCTCTCTTTTCCCTCTCTCTTCTCCTCTCTCCCTTTGGTCCCTGAAAACAGACAATGTTGCTGGCAACAGCAACAAAGGAAAGGCAAGGGAAATCTAGTCCAGAATAAATTGGTTGTGCTGAAACATTTGTAATTAAGCATGATAACCAATTACAGGGATACCTGGGGTAGCTCAGTGATTCAGTCTCCCACATCAGAGGTCCCCTAATCAATTTGAACTAACCAGACACTGCTACAGAAAATCAGCAAGATCACAGCGTTTGCTAATGAGTCTCAAAAATGGATTTCACCGCATGAAAATGTTCATTGTCAGGACAAAGACTGTTTTCACAATCTTGTGGGTCATTTCCATTTGCATTTGATTGGAGAAAGGCTTTTGTTCTTTTCTCCCTTCTCACATCCTGTACAACACTACAGATTTTTTTCTGATGATTTAGTACTTTTACATCACTGTATTGTATCAAGCGCTAAAAATACACCAAAATAAAACCTTTTGTGCTGAAGTAGCTAGTATCCACTTCAATTATTACTTAATTTCACTGCGCTGAATGGGTTTCCTGGAATGTAAATGTGCAGGTGTATGGCACCTAGAGAAATGGTTTGACAGAACTTTCAGCTATGGATCTGGAGAGTAACGTCAAAGCCAGCGGATTGTGTTCAGTGTTCATTTGGACATTCCTCAGCCTTGAAGCCCAGCAACAATCTCCACAGAGATCTGAGCTCCAGTGGGCAAGCATTTTGAGGTCTTCCAGTTATTAAAAAAGAAATAATAATAATAGAACATACCATAGTCCTTCCAAAATGGGCAATAACACACCACCAGTCTGCTGTGTTCCTGCCAGTTTTCACAAAAGAGATATAGGAGAAGGACCATCATGGCACTTCATTTTCTGAAAGTCCCATCAAGTAGGACATCTGTAGCTTTGTGTTGGCAGCACTAGACCATGTGACACTCTGAGTCTCTTAGTATCTTCCACCAAAAATCTCTTAACACAATCTTAAGTTTGTAGCTTAAATATTCTTTCCAAAATTGCCTTGGAGACTTCATCTGTCTTCCCTATCTCTGCCTGTCCAAGTCTCTTCAACATTGCACACTCAGCTCCCTGTCTCTTCTCTGCCCCTATTCCCTGTTCTCTCCATTTTCTTTGCTCTTAGCTGTTCTAAGCCCTTCCCATCAGGTTCGCCAAGTTGTCACCACTGGACCTGTTTTATCTCTTCGCATCTCCCCAAGGTTGAGAAAACATGCACACCAACATGCATGCAGCTGGACCATCTGCACAACACGTTTCACCAGACCATCTCTGTCATCTCTCTTAACAGGAGAACCATGGCTTCCATCAATAAAGGCTTCTCTCAGTGAGGTACGGCTTGTGTATTTACATCCCGAATGTTTTGTGGTTGTTTTCTTTGAATACAAGAAATTTTTGTCTCAGATTGTTATCCCAATTCTTTCTTCCTGTTTATATCTTGATGCAGCACTCAAACTTTATGAAGTTAGTTTTCTACATCTATTGCAAGAAGGAAAAAAAAGACCTAATTTCATTCTTGGCCAATGCAAAAGCCCTGTGTCTTTTCTAAGAATTCTTTGCAAATTTCTTGGACCCAAGCCTTAAAATGATTTGGGTTCCCATATAGACAGTGCCTGACTTATGATAGCTCAACGGATGATTTTTGCAACTTACGATCGTACAAGTGTGATATGCATTCAATAGCAGCAGTACTTCAAACTTCAAATTTGGGTCTTTTCCCAGGCTGGTGATATGTGGTAGAGTCCTCTTAGGAGATGCTTGGTAGCAGAAGTGAGTCCAGCTATACCCAGGTATTAACCAAGACAGAAAACAGGCACATTGCCCTGTATTTTGTTGCTAACAACTGTATTTTGTTTTTTGTGAGTGTGTGTGTACATTTTCCACTTATGAAAAGTACATGAAGACACAACCCCACTAAGTCTGGGAGGTCTGTAATTACCTATATTTCTACGTTTGTATTCTAAGAATCACCTTTTTTATATCCCCACTATTTTCCATGATAAATCAATGCATTTGTACACACACACAAGCAAAGGGAATAAACTGAGTAAGAAGAGATAACTTTAAAAGTACCACCTGTGCTTATAATCTTATTTCTTCAGCTATTCTTAGTATCAGTTGCTTTCCATCCTTCATATATGTGGTGGTTTGAATATGAATGCCCTTCTAGAACAGTGTGTTTGAATGACTGGCCCATAGGGAGTGGCACTATTAGGAGGTTTGGCCTTGTTGGAGTAGATATGGTCTTGTTGGAGGAAGTGTGTCATACCCATCTGTACATAAATGCATGTGCTTGAGTATAAGTGCTTATATGGGATGGGCTTAGAGGTCTCAGAAGCTCAAGCCAGGCCTAGTGGGCTTATAGTTCCTTCCTGCTGTCTGCAGATCAAATGTAGAACTCTCCGCTCTTCTCCAGCACATGTCTGCCTGCACACCACCACGCTTCCCACTAGGATGAGAATGGACTAAGCCTCTGAACTAAAAGCCAGATCCAGTTAAATGATTTGCTTTGTAAGGGTTGACATAGATGTGGTGTCTCTTCATAGCAATAAAAATCCCAAAGACAATTTATCTATTCTGTCCCTCTGACCATGCTGGGTAAAGTTACCCATCTTTTATTTGGTCACTATCATTTTCTCTAATACAGATCTGTTTTCCATTCTTTTAAAAGTATTTATTTGTATATACATGTGCATGTAGTATATGCATGTGATGTACATGTGAGTACACTCAACTATGCATGCATGTGGGGGGCTAGACCCTGCTCTATAGCCTCCATCTTGTTCCCTTAAGACAGGGTCTCTAACTGAACTTGAAGTTAGGCAGGCGATGCACAAGTCCCCCAACCATCTTCTTGCTTGCATCTTCCATTATGTTAGAGTTACAGGTACCTACCAACAATACTCAAGGTTTTGTGAGTTCTGGGCATTTAAACTTGGGTCCTCATGCTTGAACAGTAAACACTCTTACCCACTAAGCCATCTCCACAAATTATTTTACATTCTTATTAGCTCTCTTGAGATATATAAAATCATCCTATTAATCTATTTTTGTATGTGTGAATTTATTACATACATGTAAACACACATGTGGGAAAATATGTAGGTACACACATATAAGCACTTATACTCAAACAGATGCATTTATGTACAGATGGGTATGTGCATGTGTGTGTGGCATTCTAGAAGATAATCAATCTCCTCTGCAGGGACAGGACAGTAAAGACCAGACAGACACTACGCCTTTGAATCTTCTGTCCACACCACAGGCCTGTAGCTGCGACAGCTAGGTAAACCTTCATTCTCCACCATGAAAGCTTTATGTTCACATAGCCTTGTGTGCCGACCTGCAAACTCCTCAGAGACTTGCAGCTGCGGTCAATGATGTCCCATGGTTCTTTAGAGTTACTACACAGCGCTTCTCTAGAGATGCTGAAGCGAGCGTTTGCCTTACTGCAGATTTCCCTCTTCTGGAATAAATCTGGGCTGCTCAGGGTTCTTCTGGGAACCTGTAGCCTAAGTTGGAGACAGCCATTAAAACTTAGTCAAAATAGTTGTCCTTAAAACTTCTCCAAACTGATGTCAGGCTATGCAAGATTGAGACAATGTAGAACCGGATGAACTTCCTCTCCTTTTGATAGCATTTCCATTACTAAAAACAAAACGAAACAATGTATTTCCTCTGAGCTGTCTCTTAGCAGATTGTTCTATGGGCAAATTTAAACAGACTGCTGACTTTCTGTAGACTTCAGCTGGGGTTGGCGAATGCCATGGGAAGCTTTTGCCTTCTTTACATTTTCCAAATAAATTTGAGATTGCATCAAAGCATGTGGCCTCATTAACAAGGGTGGCCCTTTCTAAGAACTGTCTTCACTCAATTGCCAGATGATTAGGTAGAAGCCCTATCTCTCCCTCCCCAGACCCTGCCCTGCTCAGAAAGTCCTCAGTGCCCAGCTTCTCCCTGCAGAGATGCCCTGGACCATGACTATCGGCTATTTAAAAAGCGGTCAATAGATCTGCCACGTGTGCCCTCCTGTTCTCCTGTTCTGTCCCCACCTTCCTGAGGGCCACCCAGGAGTGCTCTGTTTTGCATTACCCTCTTTAACAACTCTGGTCTCATTCATCCAGCCTGATTTGGCTTATTACATCGCCAGCCGAGGAATTCAGCAGTCAGGAATCCAAAAGTGTAACAGCAAGCAGAAGAGTTTGGTTTTTGTTCTAAGGTAGAATTTTACATTCATCCCTATTAGATTTCCTTCTGTTAAAGGAAACTTGTCCAAATTCTTCCACTTTCTGATCCTGCTACCTAATAATTTTTTCCTCCATCCCAGCCTCAGGTCGTTCATGAGTCTGATAAATATATGTTCTATGAATTCATACGCATCGTCGATATATGGATTTCACAAGATGTGCAGAAAGCAGCACCCAGCATCAACTGCGAGAATAACTTCCAGCTGACATCTTCCTAGAACTCAGCATCCGACAAGCAGATCTGTACAAGACACTAAACAGGGCACTGTGAGGGGTAGAAATTGGTTCCCTGTACACCTTCCTTATGGGTAGATTGCAAAGGATCCCAAGTAAAGATATAACTAAATATATACTTCTGAAAACAAGCCTGATTATGATGTCCAATAAGAATTAAAGTAGCAGAAATCATAACTTGGAACATTACCATAACAGTACAGATAAAAAAAAAATCTGTATTTAAGATGAAAAAATTGTTCATGGAGGAAAAGGAAGCCATTCTATCAGTTTATCTTAACCCTGTAAGTTTTTGGATGGGATTAGGACTGACTTTTGTTCAACACGATAAGCAATGTGCTTTCTTTGTGCCAAGTACTTCACCAGGCAATTAACAGCAAAAGATAAATGCAGATTTCTTCTTCCCCGCCATCAAAGTCAGACATACACACAACATGCACACTGTCAACCACAGCATGTGCACCACTGTTAGGATCTGCAGCTCGAAAGAGGGGCCTTGGTGGGTCCCATGGCGGCTGGGAGATCGCAGCGGGTAAGGGACACACAGATGCGCCATGCAGAGAGGACTTGGGTATGGAGTTTATTTACTGGGTATTGGGTGGGTGTGGGGGGGGGGTAGAGAGAGAAAAGAGGAGAGAGAAGGGAAGGGGACAGAGACAGAAAACTGCCTCTTCAGAAGAGTGGAAGAGAGGGAGGGGGAAATGGAGAGAGAGAGAGAGAGAGAGAGAGAGAGAGAGAGAGAGAGAGAGAGAGAGAGAGAGAGAGAGAGAGAGAGAGAGAGAGAGAGAGGAGAGAGAGAGGAGAGAGAAGGAGAGAGAGAAAAAAAAATCAGAAACCAGCTTGCCTCGATAGGAAGGAAGAGATTGGGAATAGGTGGAGCTTGTCTCTTAAAGGGCCAGGGTACTGACAATGAAGAACAGCAGAATTATAACAACCAATCAGGAATCTGCAGTGAGGAACTCTTCCCAGAAAAAGACTGCTGAGTCAGAAATAGGATGGATCACTATTTGCTTAAAGAAATTGAGGGTTTTTTTTTTCCAAATTAGTATACTAACCAAGGATAATTTGGAGAACTATAAGTCTGAAACTTGCTTTAGATTTCAGATAAAAACATGACGCAGATAAACTGATATTGTTTACTATGAAGTATTAAAGATTCCCTGAGCATAAAATAGAACAACGCTTAAAAACTTTGGGAAATAGGCAGAAGAAATTTCACATGCACAACAAAATAAAGCAGTCATTATCATTCTTAGGGCGAATAATACACGAAAGTGAGCAGCGTGGGGCTACAAATAGAGGCCAAATGGAAATGAGCCAGGAGGCCCTTTCCTGTGTTGCTCTCCTCCTTGGAATCTTGTCCTTTCAAGGATTTGCCCTAGGCTAATTTGTCTGGAGCAAAGTTCACTTAAGATGTTCACAAAAGAACAAAAGATGTGATCACCACCAGGCAGGCCGGAAGCTTCTGAATAGTCCCCTGTGTCCACAAAGTGAAAAGGCTTTGGAATGTCTGTCTGTTAAGGCAAAATTGTAACTTTCACTTCCTAGGGTTTGTATTCAAAGAGTGAAAAAAAAAAGGGGGGGGGAAGGTGAGCCCTGGCGACCAGCACTAGGGCAGTAACTCAGCTTTAAAACCAAGCAGGAGAGCAGGCCATTGAGTCACCAAGGATTCTGAGACAGGCAGTTCTCATTACCCACGCCATTCTGCATTTCACAGCTCATCCACCGCCCCTTTCTTCTGTTCTGGCTTTGTAAAATTAGCCGGCAGAACATCTGCAAATATAAGCACTTACGCCAGAATATCGGGTGCTGGCCGCTCTGCCAGCTAAATTCATAGCAGCATATTAAAGCAAAGGCTAAGGAAATAATCCTTTTCAGAGGGTTTGACTCTTGTTCTTTAGTTTTTGTAAAGTCATCACTCATTTCAGGCAGCACTTTGAAGTTCAGCCTGATTTTTTTAATGAAATAATTTGATAAGCATCATTAAGAGCAAAAAATTTAATATAATCCAATCAGATAATTCAATTCTATAGATAGCTATTAATGTCAAAACATTGCTAAACAGTTTAATACAACTGGAGGGGGGGAAACAAGACAAGAAGCCTACATTAATCTCTTAAACTCTTATTGACTTTTTCCGAAGTGATACACAATTGCTGTATTTTGAAGAAATATATAATTTTATCTTCAAACCTATTGTTTCCTCTACATATAACTAATCAATAATAATTTCCTTTTAACTAGATTCTGTGACTTTTTGTACACAATTCACAGCTCATTTTAATAGTATTACCATAGCCATATTTCACTGTTGAGTTCTAGTAAAAAAATAAATAAATAAAAATGTAAATAAAAAGGAATTTTCTAAAGAGGTATCTGCAGCTCTCAATATCCTTTAGGCCTATACAGATCTAAGTGCCCAGAGTACCTACTGAGGCCTACAAAGTCAAAAGTTAAAAATTCTCACTTTAATAACCCACTTGTCTGTTGGAAAAATTTTTCAATATGAAAAATAGAATACTGGGATCACTTAGTAGATTCCTTCCTTCCTTTCTTTCTTTCCTTCTTTCTGTTTGTGTTTTGTGAGACAGGGTTTTTCTGTGTAGTCTTAGTCCTGGTGTCCTGGAACTCACTTTGTAGACCAGGCTGACCTCAAACTCACAGAGATCCACCTGCCTCTGGGACTATTTTAACATTCTAAAGTCCAGCCCGGTCCTTCCTGGGCTGCATCTTAACCTCTCCTGACTCCAGGCAGACTGGGTGACAAACTGGGAGACTGAATTCAATTCCTGCTCAGCAGCCTGGGTTCTTGTGTTTTGTTTTTGTGTACAATCTTACACCAGAAAGAAAATGACCACTGCACTTAATGACCTTAGACCATGGAGTACTGGCCCCCTGGGGAATCACTGAGCTATGGCTGGGACAAGAAAATACCCTGACCTCCTTACAACTACATTTCTGGGGAGGAAAAAGCTTTAAAACTATATAGGGTAACCAAAGTAAAGTTATTGCTGCTTGAAAAAAGACAGAGTAATTCTGTGACAACTGAGGAAGGACAATCAAGGCATCTAGAAACACGACATCTTATAGTCTGGACGTTTCCAAAGAAGAGAGCGCTTAACACTGGCCCCTTCACACAAAGGGGACCGCCAGTGCAGCTCTCCCCAGAGGTGGCACGCCCTCGCATGTACCCTAACCAAGCCAGTGAGCAAAGGCTCTTAGCACATGCTAGATGACTCTCTGAACAATTTGTTCACCATCACTTTTTCCAAGAAGTCCAAATGTATATGTATGTATGAAACATTTACCTAATTATTCTTTATCAATAAAAAATTGGGAGTCAAATATTGAGGTAGGAACCTGACTGATTGATCAGAGAAGCGGAGAAGGCACGAGTCACTTACTCTCTCTTTCGTTCCTCAATCAAAAAGGGCTAAGATCTTCCCTCCACCCCACCTTACTACTTCCTATCTCCTATCTGGTCTGTCCTGTCCTCCAAAACCTCTATGGCTAATTTTGGTCAGCTAGTGGCTAGCCCGGCCTTCTGACTTAAAGCAAGCTTTATTTTTAGAATGCAATCAAAGTATCACACAACATACATTGTGTGTGTGTGTGCATGTTATTAGGTATCTACAGATTCTCATGAACCCTGTAATCTACCATTTGCAAATAGGATGCCGAGAAAAGACAATGATGCAGTTCAAAGATCTGACGGCTGAGAGCCAGTGATGCGGATTCCAGTTCAGGTCTGATGGCCTGAGAACTGGGAATACCTTGTGCAGGAGATGAGCAATGTCTTAACTCAGTCAGCCAAGGACTGACTCAACACCCCCTCTGCCTTTCTGTCCTGTTCCCACCCTCAACAGAAACACGATGCCCAGTCATGTTGAGGATACCCATTTGCTGTACTCAGTACACCGCATCCACAGAGACAACTCGGAAATAATGTTTAACCAGGTATGCTGGCATCCTGTTACTCAGTCAAGCTGAAGCCCAGTTAGCCATTGAAGCACATCCCTGGGAAGAGTGGTCAGAAGCTAAACCGCATAAAGACAATATGTAGACATTATTGTGGGAGAATGTTCTGGGCTCTGTCATGGTTCTGTGTGAGTCATCTGCAAAGGCATGGGCAGTTTTCTTCTTCGCCATCTTTTAAATGATATCTGGGGATAAATGGCCTTGGAGAAAAGTGACAATGTCTCAGTGTGTAGCAAAAGTTTAATTTGCTATCCAGCATGCTGTGTTCTGAATACTTACATCCCTACAACATCCATGTTGGGTCTTAACTCCCAAGGTGATGGCATTAGGGGGTGACACTTTTAGGAGTTGGTTGGGACATGAGAAAGAGTCCTCATGAATGGGATGAGAGCTTTCATAAAAATAGGTCAAGGGAGGTCATTTGCTCTTTTCTCCATGTGAGGGCAGAGTGAGTGCAGCTGCCTGTGACAGGTAAATGAACCCTCGCCAGACCCCAACTTGACCTTAGACTCCCAGATATATAATAATACACACATATATGTATATTTGAGACATTAAATACATATCACCATAAATACATTTCTGTTATTTGTAAGTCACCTGGTCCGTGAAATTCAGTTGTATCAGCCCAAATGAGCCAGAACACTGTATGACAAAGATAATGTTTCTGTTGGGGGGGCAAAAGTGGGTGAGCATGTTGAATGCTGGGTTCCTCGCCTGAAATGCAAACCACTGTGAGTTGGAGGCAGAGTATCACTTGATACACATCATGCTGTGGGAATTGTTGCTTGCGAAAACGGTATGAGGAAGTAATTATAGTCTGGCTACTGACATCAGAAAGTACCTCTTATTTCTGATATAGAAGTCTCATATCTTCCTTGAGCCTGTTTGACTTTGAGGGACCCTAACTTGTTACTTTGCAAGTGGGGAACAATATCAGACCCTTTTCAGTCCTTGATAAAAAGCAATGTTCATTCTAGAAGCAGTGCTGGGAAAAGTACTCGAGCAGGACCACTCAGTACGCAGAAAGGTCTATCAGGAAAATCCCCTGACCTCACTGCTCCATATCCGTGAATTTGTCTAATCTCCCCAAAACAAACCTAGGAGATAGAACTACCACTCTCAATAATTAACAAACCGGAGGAATGTGACTTAAGTGCCCAGAATCTTGTAACTATTAAGTAGAAATGGCAAGGTATGGCTGATCCTTTTGCTCAGAGATCCAAGGCTCTGACCTCCAGTGCTACCAAACCTTTCCCTTTGCCAGTCCCTCGGCCTCTGTCAGGCATTGCTCAGGGGGCTACAAACCCAGAAGAGGGGTAAGTATTCACTTACGACCTGCTGTAGCTTATGCTCTAATGGTAGATGATAATGAGGAAAGTAGCCACCAATTTCGATCATTGTAAATTCAGTACAGTCGTCCACAGAAGAGGAACACAGTGAGAGAGGAAACGAGAAGGGTTTGAGCCTGCACTGGACCAGGGACGACTCTTTGCTGGGGTAACATTTAAGTTAGAAGTGAAAAATGATTTCTAATGATTTTAAAATTTCAAAATCCTATTCTATGAGCCCTGTTACATTGGTCATAATGATTTGCTTCTTGTGAATAGATATTAAAACATTCTATTTAGTAATGTTACTTTGAAAATTATTGTTACTGACTACCCATGATGCGTAAAGAACCCAAAGGGGGAAATCCTCCACGTTCTAACTTTGTCCAGTTCTTTCTCTCTTTCCTTGCAGTGGAGATCATCTATGAAAAGTCCATTCATCTACACTATCTTTCCTACCACACAGAGAGCACAGACCGCTTGCCCATTCCTCCCCTCCCCAGTGACACATACCTTGTTATATAATGTGTTGACTGTATTTTTCACTCCCAGAGAACAAAAGGGAAGCTTTGAATAAAACCACTGCCTGCAAATGACTTTTGTCTCCTTTTCAGCCACAAATAATTTGATTTGTAAATATGAAAAAAAACTCCACATAGTCTTTTATTCTATGATACTCATTTACTTGGGGATTGAAGGGGGGGAGTATGGTTGATTTCTTTGTCAGAACATGGAAGAAATGGTGATTTTTTTTTTTGATGATTCTTAGTTCAGGAACCTTTAAGAGAAAAATGAGAAAGAGAGACAGAAAGAGATACAAAGACATACATTACTTGCATACACTTACATTTGTGTACATGTTGTGTATGTAGACACACATGTGTGTGCTTGCACATGTATATATGTGTGTTGTGTGCATTGCTTTGTCTACCTTTCTGTGATTGTGATTGTGTAATTCTGAATGAGGCAAAGAATGTTGATTTGGAGGAGTTATACTTATTTCTGCTCTATTTATGTTTAGAAAAATAGTTTCTCACCATCTGAGCAGACTTAAGAAAACACTGTTGTGCCTAGTGCTTGTACTGCTATTGTAGTGGGAGGTACTGGAGAGACCCCGTGGGCCTGAGGAGCAAAGTGGTTCACTTAGAAAATGATTTTGAAATAATTACACTAGTTCATAAATATAAAATATATACAAAAGATATGAAATTATATGATATATACTAACATACCCATAGTGCTGTATTATGTATACATATATACACCAACACACCCATAGAATTGTATTATGTACATTATATAGGCAGTCTCCAGCTTAAAGCAATTCAAATTACAAGTTTTCAACCTCACTGTGGTATACAGAAATGATACAACACACCAATGGGAATCCATACCCCCACATTTTGACTTCTGTTCTCTTCTTGGACGGGCAGTATGGGACCCAGTGAGTGCTCTCCCTTGGTAGCAACAGCAAGCCACCGGTGCCAGTCAGCCCGGATTACCCGGGTAAATAACAAGCGCTCCGCAGTGACCTGCTGTTAACCTATGGTGTCTCATACGCCACATGGATTTAATGCATTTATACTGCAGAGTTCTCCACTGCGGTGAGCTCAGGAGGACACAGCTTGTTTAAGTCTGGGAACGTCTGTAAGTGCACATGGCCACACACTGCACAGTGACAGGGATACGTTCTGAGAAATGCATCATGAGACTTCACTGTTGAATATACTCAACAAATGAACATGACCACGCCCTCACAAGGTGATATATTCTTAGGGGGTCCTGTCACGTGGCACACGGCTATTCGGATGAGAATTGAAGGACTACAGAGCGTGGCTTCCCTTTTCCAGGGGAGTAGCATAGAATCATCACCCACACTGGCTGAAGTTTCTATTTAAAACCTTAACTTTTAAGAGAGAATTTTTTTTTAAGTAATAGCCGTGGGTTGCAACAGTCATAGGGGTCAGGAAATGCTACCTTATATGGCCCTCGGCATTTGAGAACACAACTGAAACAGAAAGTCCCTGACTTTCCACTCTTTCCCTCGGAAGCAGGTCAGGAATAGACTCTCTGGCTTGTCTCTAAAGTTGGACTAGGACCCTGATTTGAGAGGCAGCCATCACATACACCGTGGAAAGCACTACTCTAGACACTCCAGAGAGCAGTTTGTACAAACAGGACTAACTTCCTTCCCCCCAGCCTCACTGCATCAGGACCATCCTTTGTGCTCTGATCACACTTCTGCATGGCTGTTCAGAAAAATACACTTTCTCCTTTCCCCTTGGGCCTTTATTTCCAGAGGCTTTTGTGCTCTATAAAACTTACATTAAATAAAAGTGCATGCTCTCCTTTTATTAACATGCCTGTTATTATAGGATTTTCAGTTGTGAACCTCGTAATAGGGAAGAAATCATTTATTGCCTGAAAAGTTTCAGATTTACAAAAATATTGAACGGAAAAACGTAGTTCCCGTATGAGTTTCTCCACCTGGATGCAAATGTTTTCCTTATTGTTAATCCTTTGCATTAATGCGGTACATTTTTTATAACTGGTGAGCCAATTTTATCGTATAATTATGACCATTGAAATCCAAGGCATACATTAGGACTCACTTTGTCGTATGTTCTATGGACTGTGCCAAATGCCGATCCAGTCATGTGACTACTGTCGCCATGACACAGACCAGCCCACTGTCCTAAATCCCTTATATTCCATCACCATCTTATTCTCCTGCCTCCCCACCTCTGGAAGCTGTGCATCCCTTTCTGTCTACGCTTGAGCCTTTCTTGGGGTGGTGCACAGGCGGGGTCACCCAACGCTGTCACAAATGGTTGTAATGTCAACTTGCCTTAAATTAGAAACACCTGAGTAAAGAGCCTCAGCTGAAGAACTATCTCGACGGCCTTCACTGATGTGGGAAGACGCACGCCCAGTGTTGGAGGTGCCTCTAGGTAGCAAGTCAGGTGGAAGGGGCTTGGCACATGGCCTTCGCTTTCCTCTCTTCGCCTAGTCACTGGGTCCCAGTGGATTTCCCCTGTTGATGCCGCCGTTTGCTTTGCTAATGTTTGAACCAGCATTTCCAGGCTTCTAGCCTCTGACTGACAAAACACCTCTCCTGTTGTCAGCCCCTCCAGGGTGAGACAGCCACTGTGGTAACACTCTGACTGCAAAGGCACCAGTCTGAGGAACTGAACAGCCAGGTTCTCCGAGGTGAGAAAACTGCTCTTATTTTCATCAAAGTTGAATAAATTACATAGATCATCATTAGCTATTAATATAGCATGCATTCTGTTATATAATTTATTAAATTGGCTTCCTACCGGTCTGCTTCCCTAGAAAATACAAGCTTGCAGCCTTTTCAGGCCGACTGCTTTCACGCAGAAGCACGCTCTTCAGATTCCTGTAGGTTTTCTCCCGACTTAGTAACGCAGCTCTATCCCTAAGTAACGTTCACCGTGGGAGCGCACCAGATTCATCCAATCACCGACTGAAGAACATCACAGCATCTTGCAGATTGTAGATGTTATGAATAAAGCTTCACAAGAGAGATTTTAAAAAATCGATCTCTACATCTGCCTTTCAATGGAGCCTAAGTTCGTAGAAAAAAATCTGTCTTGAAAATATGAGCCATCACAAAGAAAAAGAGAAAAATAGGACTGTTTATAGGTACCTTTGCTTTCTCAGACACACACACAAGAGATTGTGTGGGGTGAGTTTCTGACCCCCCCCCATCCACACATGCATGGCTAGCGCTAGACCTCTAGTTCAAAAACCACTTTTGCCTGGTGAGTTTCCAATGGGTGGGGACCCATTCCTGTGCCATCACCCCACTTGTAGGCCACTGCAAAAAGCCAAGTCAAAATAAAGACATCATCTGACCACGGGGTGCCCAGGCCTAGTTGATACATCTACAATCCAAGCCCCTACACCTAAAGCTCAGGAAACATGGAGGGGAAAAACAAGTAGACATTGCTGGAGCCTGGGGACAGTCTCCTAAATACGACAACAAAGCTACAACCATGAAATCTCTCAGTATCGTCACCTAACCAATGGCAACACCAGCAGGCATGTTTGTGTACATGGGTGGGGAACATCTCACAGAGACTCCAACCCTAGATGAAGACCTATAGGCCAATTAATAACTTCTGAGAGGTTATCCAGTCCCAAATGGTCAGCCCCAAACAAATGCTAAATGAACTCAGAAGGTTGTATTTTAAA
Source organism: Alexandromys fortis (assembly GCF_014885135.2). Classification (NCBI taxonomy): domain Eukaryota; kingdom Metazoa; phylum Chordata; class Mammalia; order Rodentia; family Cricetidae; genus Alexandromys; species Alexandromys fortis. The sequence continues at coordinate 7,943,939 of NW_026067914.1, read as the reverse complement.
ATTTTAAAAATTGTGTGTCTCTGGAACAAGAACAATTAAAGAATAAGAGGCTATAAACTTAAAAAGAAGTGAAGAATGATGGGTGAAGTTAAAGCGAGGGGAAAAAATACTAATAAAAATAGTATTCATGTGAAATTTTCAAAAAATAAAGTAAGTTCATTTTGAAAAAGTTGACTACAAACTTATTTATATTTAGATATTATTAGATTGCCCCAGGCAATTAATTCCCTTTTGTTCTCATGAAATTTATAGTGATGCCCCATAAACTGTAATGATATTCTGTATTTACATACTTGTTCATGTCATATATATGTAATTCTACTATAAATACAAAGTTTTCTATTTGTAAAAAGAGAAAAACATTTTTCTCTAACATTCTACCTGGTTTTTTATTTTTTATTTTTTGGAGGTTATTTTTGGCTGGGAGTTAATAATATCTACTTGATTTTGCACAAATTACCATTTTTTTTCACAACTTACACTGATATTTAAAATGGATTTCAAGCTAACAACTCTGGATAATTAAATTTTCGCTTAAACCGATGGGTAGCCTCAATTTTTGCAACTCGAAGTAGTTCAAACCAAGTTCTCATTATCTATTATTGATAGCTGTCAATAAGATAACATAATTTTATCTTGTAAGTCTTGTATTGATTTCTAACCCAGTACCAGCTGGATTCCAAACAGAAGCACTAAGTGAAGCTGACAGATCATGTCCTGCCCAATAAACACAGAAACAGAGTGAGAGAAACACACACAGGAATGTTGCGGGCATGCGCATGCTTCCTGTCTTGCTGACACCAGGTGCTGGGCAACATCTCTACTGGGTACCTGCTCAAACACCCAAAGCCTTTATGCTTTCGTGTTATGCAAGCCCAGGTCGCAGGCTAACCCTGTGAATTAGCGAGCCTTCTTCAGTCTCCTTCAATAACAAGTTGCTAGGCTCAGCCTCCACTTGCCACCATGCCCTACTATGCATGTATTCCCTGAGCCTGGACCCAAATGCCTCTAAGAAGCTTTATATCACGTTGCTTCTGGCGTAAGGTCTGGGTGACTTTATCATTTTATTGATTTCTATGAGACAGGTTGGAACTCACTTTGTAGACCAGACTGTACTCAAACTCACAGAGACCCACCTGACTCTGCTTCCTAAGTGCTGGGGTTGAAGGTGTATGCCACCATCACCCTGCTTGTCTGGGTTCTTCTATTAATAAGCCACATAGAAATCATCGTTGGCCCAAGTCCATTGGGTGGTATCCCTTGATTATTATACCAATAATTCTGTGCCTCTGCTCGCTCTTGATTTCAAGCCAAGACCAAAAGCTTGTCACTGTCCTACCTCCACACTCATCATGAACTTTCCTGCCAAGAGTTTGAATGTCTGATTCTGAACCTCACAAACTTATTTTTGAGTGTGATTCTAAAGTAGCCAATTTTTGCTCCCATATCTAAAATTTTTATACAAATATTCATTGTGGGAATGTCTTTTCAAATATGCCTTGGTATGTTTTAACTTTAGAACTTTTATATTTTTCATCTACATATTCCAGTCTACCTTAAAATCTTTAATTTACACTCGTGTGTGTGTGTGTGTGTGTGTGTGCACATATGTGCCATATAGTAATAGAAGTCAGAAGACATCTTACAGGAAAAGGTTCTCTCCTGCCACCATGGGAGTTCCAGAGACAAAACTCAGGCCGTTAGACATGAAAGCAAGTCCTTTTGTGTAGTGAGTCATTGCTTGGCCCTTGTTAATTTTTGAAGACAGTTTTGAAAATGTGTGGGTGTAGGTACCCATGGAGCGACGGGCAGTTGTGAGTCATCAGAGGTGGGTGCTGGATGCTGAAGCCAGGTCCTCTCGGAGGTCAATAACCAACTCCTAACCACTGAGCCATATCTCAAACTCGGCCACCTTGGTAGCTTTGTATGCCTGGTCGTCTCTTCTTAAAGGAAATCCCCAATCTATTACTGCTGTGAGAATCATTTTCCTTGTGATTTCTCCTTAAACAACCACGCAGATGTTTTTTTTAATTTATTCATTTCTTTATTAATTAATTAAAGATTTCTGTCTCTTCCCCACCGCCGCCTCCCCTTTCCCTCCCCCTCCCCCAGTCATGTCCCCCTCCCTCGTCAGCCCAAAGAGCAATCCAAACTGCCTAGGCTCCCACAAAACCAATAGGTGCAGTAGGATCAAAAACCCATTGCCATTGTTCTTGGGGTCTCAGTAATCCTCATCGTCTGCTATGTTCAGCGAGACCGGTTTTAACCCAGGCTTTTTCAGACCCAGGCCAGCTGGCCTTGGTGTTCTTGGGGTAACCCTGACCAAGGAAGTGAAAGATCTATTTGACAAGAACTTTAAGTCTTTGAAGAAAGAAATAGAAGAGGACACCAGAAAATGGAAGGATCTCCCCTGCTCTTGGATTGGGAGGATCAACATAGTAAAAATGGCAATTCTACCAAAAGCAATCTATAGATTCAATGCAATCCCCATCAAAATCCCATCAAAATTCTTCACAGATCTGGAGAAGACAATAATAAACTTTATATGGAAAAACAAAAAACCCAGGATAGCCAAAACAATCTTATACAATAAAGGAACGTCTGGAGGCATTACCATCCCTGACTTCAAACTCTATTACAGGCAGATGTTTTTAAAGCCTTGTCTTGGCCCAGCTGGACGTTGCCTCTCCTCAATCTCCACCCCTTTAGGGTACATAGGAAAGTTATCAGAGTGTAGAGAAGGGCAACACAACATTTTATTTTGTTTTACACAGCTCAGGAGGTGCTGATGAATTAAAACATTCAATAACTTGGAGTAACAGATCGGCGAGTCAAAAAGCAAAGCTTGGAGAAATGGATTTTCATAATTTCTTCCCTCTGAAGTTTTATTACAAGCTTAGTCTTGGGTAAACATCATGTTCACTCGCCATCGCTAATCCCTTAAATTAAGATTTTACTTAGGATTTTCTTGTATATGAACAAGAGTACGTCTCGGAAGAAAGGACAACAGAAAGCTGTGATTTAAACAAAAGAGGAATTCATGCACTCTGCCATGGAAACATCTCTCACGTGATAGATATGCTGATGTCGTAACTATAGATTAAGCTGCCAATTATGATACAGCTATTGTTGGAACATAGAATCATCATAGGTGAGTTCTGCCCAAAGGCAAGGATCAATCCCACTCCGAAAGCATATGACTGAGAAAATGTTATGGGGAAACAGAAGGATGAACTGGAAAACTTTGAGGAAACAGGTTCCAAAGCGATTTTGTACTTTAGAAACATATCCCTTACTAGGGAAATCTGAAGACAAATGTTCATACTGCATCAGAAAAATGTTAACTAGGAAGGAGAAGCTTTGCATTTTAGTAATTACAAATTTTTCTCCACTGTTTCATTTTGCTGGTTCTTTTTTGGGGGGAGGAGTAGGCAGAAATTCTCTCCTTGACTCCAATGCCAGTTTACAGCATAAACTGGAAAACATTATTTACAGAGGAAATTTGAATCTATAAAAACTTAAGAAAAACAAAAGGATATTCTTTGTATCTAAAACCTTGGAGAACTGTTTGCACAGCGAGTGCTGAAATCCTGCCGTTTTCCAGGTTCCCTCAGTCCACGCTCGCGTCACAGAGCTGATATTTACAGAGAGTTATTTTATGGTCAGTTCCATGTGTTAACAGGAGAAGGAGGCAAAAGCAAACAGTTCTGAAATTAGGCATTGGTGACAGGAATGCAAACAGTGTCCCAGAAGACACTGAGTGATCACACTCTTCCTAAGCTTCCCTTGACGGGGTTTGCGGCACAATGTCATGGTGCTGGAGGGCTCAAGGTACCCGGGTCTGAACTGCTCTCCAGGGAGCAGGCTGTACCCCAGTGGTCATCCCTCCCTCGTCAGACCACTGGTCAACGGCGAGAAAAAACTATCCACAGATCCATCCCTTTAAACATGTCATTTTCTAAAGGAAAGGATTTGCCCTTTTAACTAGTTTCAACTTCCAGCTCTTTTTCACCGATTGTTGAAAGATTTGTGTTAAGAGTTTTCTGATTGTAAGCAAGCAGATACTTTTCCCTCTCTAAACGGTGTACGGATACCTCTGCATGTAATTACACAAGACTCCTGGTCCCAGTTCGCCTCTCTGCTGCAATGATAAACGCCATGACCAAAAGCAATTTAGACAAGGAAAAGGAATGGGAAGGTCGTCTTCCTGCCACAGACCACAGCACAGGCACAAGGCGTTCTCAATTTTCTCTCTGTTGTCCGGGTCTGATAGTCAAAAATGAGTATGCTGGGTTTTTTTTTTTTTATCTCCATTCTTTTAATTAATACTTAGACTGAGCAATGCTTTCTGTTTATCAGTCATTTGTAGTTTGCTGGCTAAAGTGTCTATTTCTATTATTTGTTCCCTTTTCAGAGTGATTAAAGAATTTGGTGTACTGGAGAAGCTTAAAATATTAGAAATACTTGTTACTCAAACACAATATATGATACAAGCATTTTCACGTTAGCTCTTTGTATTTAACATTGTGTCTTAATGTACTCAGTCTGCTCGTGGGTCTTTCTGTAAGGGTTCAGACTGATCTTTTCCAGGAACACCACAGCAAGCTCATGTTCATTTTCATCGATTATTTTGTACATTTTATATTTAAAATGTTGCCATGTATGTATGTTTGGAGAATGTTTGTGTGGATGAAGAATGTGTGTGTTTGGTATGTGTGTACCTGTATGTGGGGTGGGTGCGCATCTGCATGAGTCCATGCAGAGGATGGGGGAATACCTCAGGTGTCCTCCTGTACTCCTCTTTGCCTTACTTTTCAGACATTGTCTTTTGGTGAACCTGAAGGCCCCTGTTTCTGCTAGGGTGGCTGGCCGGCAAGCTCCCAGACAGGATCTACCTGCCCTTCTACCCAGCACCTGGGCCTCAGGCGTGTGCAGCCATGCCCAGCTTTCACAGGAGTGCTGGGGATTTGAACACAGGTCCTTGGCTCTGACAGTAAGTGCTCTTACTTGTGGAGGAACCATTGCCTTTGCCCATACGCTTTTATCTAAATGCTTTGGGGATATAGTGTGAAGGAAGAGTCTAATTTCATGTTCTACTTTAAATACCCAAATGGTCCAAATAGCTCAAGGATTTGAAATAAGCCACTGAAAAATGTTAAGTCTTATGCTGAGATGCATTTTGTCTAGTTAAGTAGCACTGACCATTTAGGTTTTTTCCAAACCATTAGCTTTTTTTGGCATTTACCTATTTTTGTTGTTCTTTTTACATCCCAACCACAGTTTTCCCTCTTTCCTCTCCTCCAAGTCTTTTTCTCCCACATCCACTCCTCCTCCTCCTCTGTTTCTCTTCAAAAAAAGGACAGGTCACCCAAGGCATATCAACTTGCAGTGAGACTAGGCACCCCCTCTCCTTTTAAGCTGGACAAGGCACCCCAGTAGGAGGAATGGGTCACATAAGCAGGTAACAGTCAGAGACAGCCCTTGCTCCCACCGCTAGGAGTTCCACAAGAAGACCAAGCTACACAACCTTAATGTATTTGCAGAGGGCCTAGGTCACATCAACATAGGCTCTCTGGTTGTCAATTCAATCTCTATGAGCCCCTATGAGCCCAGGATGGTTGGTTCTGTGGATTTTCTTGTTGGTGTCCTTGACCTCTTTGGCTACTACAGACCTTCCTCCCCTTCTGCCACTGGATTCACGGAGCTCTGCCAAATATTTGGCTGCTGTCTCTGCATCTGTTCCATCAGTTGCTGGGTGAAGCCTCCTCAAGGCCATTACTCTTTTCTTTTTTCTTTCTTTCTTTTTTTTTTTTCCTGGAACTCAACTTTGCAGGCAAAGCTGGCCTTGAACGGCTGGTCTGAAGGTAGTGAGTTCTTTCAGTTGGTTGTTAACAGTCAGCCATTGATGACAGTTGTTAGCAATTGTTCACAGTTGTATAGCAATTGATTACCCTGTTCTCACAACTATACTTGACTAGTCTTAAAAATAAATAAATAAATAAATAAATAAAGCTGACCTTGAAGTCTCAGAGATTTGCCTGCTTCTGCCTCCCAAGTGCTGAGATTAAAGGTGTGCACCACCACTGTCCTGCTCAGCCCACTATTCTTAATACAGTAAATCTTTTGTCTTTTTGACCCTGGTTGTGCATACCTATTTTATTAATGATAATAATATAACTAATAATTATATTTTTCATAGGTTTCAATATAAACATTCTGGATATCATTTTTTTCTATTTAATTAGTAAAGATAAGCATCTTCATTTATCAGTTCTTCCCACCTGGGTAAGAATTCTGTCAAAATGGTCTCTATCTAGTCTCTACAAAGGACAAAAATGTATGTGGGGGATGTGTGTGTGTGTGTGTGTCCATATGCATGTGTGCATAGGCCAGAAAGCAATCTCAAGTGCCCTCCCACTTTCTGACTGAGACAAGGTCTGTCATCTGCCTGGAGTTTTGCCAAATGGGCTAGACAAGCTGAGCAGTGGATTCCAGGAATCTGCCGGTCTCTGCCTCCTACCTCACCATTGCTGGGATTACATGCACAAACCACCATGCCTGACATTCTAGAAGGCTTCATCAGCTGAAACTTGGATATTCATGCTTGCAAGTACTTTACCAACAGAACCACCTTACCAGGCCAGGGCCGATGTGTTTTTAAAAGGGCATTCTTATAAATCCTAAGGTCGCCAACACGGATTAAAGTCACTTTGAAGTAACTCTTGCACACAGACAAATGAAGTTATAGCAAACATTGGCAGTAACCCCACGAGTCTTTCAACTCTAGACACTTTGCTCTAATGAAGAGATAACTCCACTCTCTTCCAGACTTTTTATTTTCCTAATGCTACTTTTGCTTTTGTCCCGCAGTTGTGAAAATGTTGTACTGAGTCCTGCATGTATCAATATCTGGTCACAGAGGCCATCAAGAGAGCTGAAGACTTGACAGCTGAGATAGGCGCAGTTTAACATGGGGCACCGTGAGGAATGGTTCCCTTCTCTCTGCCTGGTTGATGGGATGACCTGGTGCAATGGGCTCAATGCGCAACAGTACAGTGAGCAACAGCACAGAAAAGACAGAGCATCTTGTCCCCTTTGGTTTGACCTCTTTGGCCCTGTTGCTGAGACCAGCAGCCAGGGAGACAATTAGTAGCACTTGCATTCTAGTCCCGTGATGTAGACAACTACTCACGAGGAAAGAGACCAATCCATTTCATCCAGGCCACTGAGCAATCGCTGGATCATAAAGACTTTTAGTCACTGCCAAAGTGAACTCCATTTGAACCACCAGACCTGATCGTGTGAGTCCATCTGTCACTGCCAGGCCAACCGGTCACCCATGCAGACATGGCACTAGATGCAATGGCCTCGGAGATGATTTATATGCTCCATTCCAAACACAGATCTCTGTCTTGGATATGGAAAACACATTACAGAGAAAGGAGGTATGGATATTTTTTATGTCTCCTACCTCTTCATTCTAATTTGTCTTATTGAGTGTATCATTAGTTACTGTATGCAGCTATAAAGCTCAAATCACAGATAATTCTCATTTCTCTTCTATCTCAATTTTTCTTAGCCCTTATACTAGATTTGACTTCACCTGGATAGAAGATTGGGGGATGGGGGCTTTAGAGTTTAAACAGTGTGTCCTCATTGTCTTCTGAGAGAGCGGTTTGGCGAATCTGAAGGTTCAAGTGACCAAGACTTCTACAATTAGTCTCTTTTTCTCTTCTTCAGACCTATATATAAGTTCAGCAAAGTAGTGTCCATCTAAAGCAGACAATAAAATATGGTGATTGTATAAAATAATAGACACCCCTACCTGAAGGCTCAGACACTATGTAGGGCTGGCAGAGTGAATAGTCTGGATACTGGCCATGCTTCTAAATAAGAGATGAGTTCTCGATGGGATAAAATTTCCAATCCATTCCTGAGATCTATCTGCCAGTGTTTCATCTTCACGGGCACTGGCTTTTATCGCCAAGCAACATAAATGAAGCTAAATAGTCCTCTAGGTAAAACGAAGGCGGGGGGGGGGGGGGGGGGGGGGTGTTGGGGGGAGAATCTGGTGTTTTGTTTTGTTTTGTTATTGGCCCATTATCTCAGAGAGCAATTTCTGTAGTTGGGTATAAATGTTTATCGTGTATCTTTATCAGCACTTCCTCAAAATAATTTTATTCTTAAAATCAAAACTAATTTTAAGGAGGACTGAGACATGGCTCAGCAGTTAAGAGCACTTGCTGCCTTTGCAGAAGGATGGAATTCAGCTCCCAGTACCCACATCTCCACATCTGGCAGTTTGAACTCCAGCTCCAGGGGTTGAACCACTCTCTTCCGGCTTCCCCGGCACAGCACGTGCAGTCACTCACATGCACCTACCACCCACACACACATTAATGCACACTCACAGACATACACACACTCATGGACGGACACAATGACACGCACTCACAGACACACACACTCACGCACAGATATAACGACACACACAGACACACAACTCATGGATAGACACATCGACACATACAGATACACACTCACAGACACACGCACACAATCATGAGCAAATACAATGACACATATACACACTCACAGCCACAACACACTCATGGACAGACAGAACGACACACACAGATACACACAAACATGTACACACTCAAACACAGACACAAAGACACACACAGGCACACACACAAACTCATGCACAGACACATACATACAGGCACACACACACTCACAAATAGACACAACAACACACAGACACACACTTGCAGACACACTCATGCACAGACACAACAAAAAACACAGACACACACTCACAGACACACACTTGCAGACACACTCATACAGACACATACAAAGACACACACAGGCACACAAAAACACATACACACAGACACACAGAGAGACACATAGACATACACACACAGAAACAGAAACAAACGCACATACACACAGAGACACACAGACACATACACATTAATTTTTTTTCAAAATTAATTTTAGTTATTGAATTAAAAGAGATCCCTGTACTTGGCGAAAGCACCAAGTGAAATCCCATTTGGTTTTCTGACGGTCCTCTGTGGATGCTTCAGGAGAACAAGCAATGGATCTGTGTGTCAGATGATAATGTACCCTCAAACTAAGTCAAAATATGCATGAAAAGATCCTGTTTTTAATTCTCCTCTTGAGCACACAGAAGTATAACTATCAGAGTTTGTGGAGGAGAAGAGAAGGGGCTCTCAGCTCCCCAAGCCAGAAGCACTGTGATGAATTCAGTGTGCAGTCAGGGGCGACCACCAGAGACCTCCCTTCCTCCATTACATCCTCACAGTTTCCTAACAAATCACCCATTTATTATGTTTATTTTTTCATTAGTTCATCTCAATGGACTCCTCTGAGATAACTATTATAACCCAATTCGTCTTCCAGGAGAAAAATATATAAATAATCAGTCAGCAACAAGAAAGCCTAAATTTGAGATTAGAGTCATGAAATCCAACTCAGCCAGGCTGTATTTTTTTTAATGATAAAAAAAAATTAAGTTCAAAGAAACTGCTGCAAGTTGCCCTATGAGGGAATAGGATCTAAGACAACACAAATAAACAGCGCCATGTTTACAACTGAGGCTTCCAAAGTCTGGAAGTGCTGCTCCAGAGTGCAGCTGTGAAAGGCACGCGCACTGGCAGAAAGCAAGCTTGCGGCCGCACATCAGGACCACATTGCGTGGGGAACGAAACATAGTCTTCCGTTACCATTGCTCAGAACACAGGGCAGCACTTTCTGAAAAGAGCCCACACAGAGTTTATATTATAAATAAAGGGCGAAGCCTCAGATACAAATCAGCAAGTGCCAGGGAATAATTTTACCTGCCTAATGGGAAGAACACTCGGGTCGTTCCGTGTGTTTGCTCTTGCTTCCTTACCTCTGGATATATCCTTTGTGCTCCTGTCCCAAGAAGGAGCGGCGGTCATTCCCCTTGGTGCCTGCTCAGGTCAGTTTTCATCTTCCATGATGTAAGAATAAATGCATAAAATAGAAACAGACTTGAATATGGCACACAATCGAGAAGAATGATCTCTAACTGCCAGGCAAAAGAGCAAAACTGTACTAATAAGCCAAATTAAGTCTGCACACATTACCACAGATACCTTGCTTTCGTGACCTGGGTTTTCAAATAAAAAATTAAAGAAGAGGTTTTAGAAATGACAACTCCACCTTGGCAATGAAAAATCGCATTTGAACATTAATTTCGGGTATAAAAATAGTGTGTAGAGCCAAAGCAAGACCCAAAATAGATAAAATCAAGCTTTTGTCAGGCAGGAATAAACCAGAGTGGAACTTATTATCAGCTGTTTATCTATCAAGCGTAGATAGTGCCCTGTGACTGAGATGGGGCACTGGGAGAGAGGACAAAGCTGGAATGCTCAGAACAAGTGTGAAGAAAGGATCGAGAGACAGGTTTTCCTTCACAAACCCCAAACGTTCAGCAGTGGCGAACTCAAAACAAGCTACTGTCTTACTTCTCAGCTAGTTCATAAACAGAGGAAGTTAAAACTATGTTCTATGGGCCTGTTATCCCTAGCACAGACCTAAATTTACTCCGTAAAGGCTGACTGACTAATGCTAGTCAGGAGTGTGGTAGTTGAAATGTAATTGACCTCCATAAGGTAATAGGGAGTAGTGCTATTGGGAAGTGTGGCTTTGTTGAAGTAGGTGTGGCCTTGTTGGAGGAAGTGTGTCATTGTAGGGGTGGGCTTTGAGATTTCCTTGTTCAAGCTATGTTAGTGTGACACTCAGTTCACTTCCCGTTGCCTTTGAATCAAGAGGTAGAACTCTCAACTCCTTCTCCAGCACCATATCTGCCTACCTGCCACCGTGTCCCACCATGATGGTAATGGATTAAACCTCTAAAACTGTAAGCCACCCCATTAAATGTTTTCTTTTATAAGAGCTGCTGTGGTCATGGTGTCTCTTCACAGCGATAGAAACCCTAGATAAGACAAGGAGAATCTTGATATAGTTGAATAGTGAAGGCTCGAGACATTTTAAGTGTTAAAAGATGACCTATGGGAGTTGTAGCCACTTCAGATACAGGAAACGATTTATCTCCAGCTGTAAAGGAGGTAGCATGCTATGTCCAGTGCTAAACAGAATCTATAAGAACAGCTACCACACAGACAGAGGACAGAAGAAAATGAGAGGCCCATTTTGTTTTGCTAGCTCTTATCATCAAGGGGACACTATTGCTTTGAGTCCAAGTGATAGCCCTCAGAGGAGCATCTAGGTTTTGTTCATAAATGTCCAATTTGATGTGGGACTGTTCATTCAGCATTTTTCTCTTCTTTGGCCCAGAGGGGAATTGGGAATTCAAGCCAGTTAGTTGAGAATCGATGTTGAGCTGTGAAGAAATAGTGCTGGTGTTACATGGCTGTGTTGCTGGGGGTCCTGTCAGCTAAGCCCTTCCTGGCTCAGCAAATGTCGTTCTCCACCACATACCGCTGTAGGGAGAGGATCGCACCAGAAGCCAGCATCCAGGGTTTGCTGACCCAGCTCCTGAGTTTACTGAGTGCTCAAAAACATTCCTTGAGACTTTCAGATCTCTTTACGTTGGCTGATCTGAGAACTCCTCACGTCAGCACGACTGGGTGGACACTGTCATCCCCTCTTGTTTAAAATGAAGACACTAAGGTAAAAAGAGTCATTAAGAAGTTTACTGGATGTGGCTGCCAATGGGGGCGAACTGAGAAGCCATCAATAATAGCACTGGGACCTGTTTCTACTGCATGTGCTGGCTTCTTGGGACCCTAGTCTATTTGGATGCACAGCTTCTTAGGCCTGGATAGAGTGGGGAGGGCCTTGGACTTCCCACAGGGCAGGGTTCCCTGCCCTCTCTTCAGGAGGGAGAGGGAGGGAGGAGCATGAGTGGGGGAGCGGGAGGGGAATGGGAAGAGGGGCAAAAGTGCAGGCAAATGGATGGAAATAGAAAACACTATCCTAAGTGAGGTAAGCCAGACCCAAAAAGAGGAACATGGGATGTACTCACTCATATTTGGTTTCTAGCCATAAATAAAGGACATTGAGCATATAATTCGGGTTCTTAGAGAAGCTAAATAAGAAGGAGAACCCAAAGAAAAACATATAGGCATCCGCCTGAATATCAACCTTCATCAGGCGATGAAAGGAGACAGAGACAGAAACCCACATTGGAGCACCGGACTGAAATCTCAAGGTCCAAATCAGGAGCAGAAGGAGAGCGAGCACGAGCAAGGAACTCAGGACCGCGAGGGGTGCACCCACACACCGAGACAATGGGGATGTTCTATCAGGAACTCACCAAGGCCAGCTGGCCTGTGTCTGAAAAAGCCTGGGTTAAAACAGGTCTCACTGAACATAGCGGACAATGAGGACTACTGAGACCTCAAGAACAATGGCAATGGGTTTTTGAGCCTACTGCACGTATTGGCTTTGTGGGAGCATAGGCAGTTTGGATGTTCACCTTACGAGACCTGGATGGAGGAGGGTGGTCCTTGGACTTCCCACAGAGCAGAAAACCCTGATTGCTCTTTGGGCTGACAAGTGAGGGGGACTTGATTGGGGGAGGGGGAGGGAAAGGGGAGGTGGCGGTGGGGAAGAGACAGAAATCTTTAATAAATTAAAAAAAAAACTTAAAAAAATAAAATAAAATAAAAAGAAGTTTACTGGAGAGAAGCACAGGGGCCAGTGAGAGATTGCTCATAGGTGTGAAGTCACTGTTAGGAGACAGAAGTCTGTTTGGTTCAGCTCAGTTCCACCATACAGGATTATTACTATAGTAAATAACTACATATTATATATTTTGCAAAGTTTAATAAAAGGGTCTATGTCTGATGACACAAGTTTGTTTACCATGATGAAGACACCGCACAACATGAGTATCAGAACATTGCATGGTAACACATCAGCACCTACACTTTCTGCCCTTTGTGTAATCATCTAAAATAAATTTAAGAAATAGTAAAGTAAGCATGCAGAAGACATAAACTATGAGGAGTGGCATGGGCAGTACAATATAAGCCAGTGTCTAAGCATCCATGGTAATTCAGGCATCAGAGATTGCTGTCATGACTTAGGCTCCTGACTTCCATCCTGGTTGATGGGGACCTCTTGTCTGTTAGCTAGCCCACTATTCTCCTCATGCTCCCTAGACAGTATCAGAGAAGCTCAAAACTATATCCCTTGTGTCCTAATCTTTCTGTTGCTAGTAATATAATTCTACAGACTGAGTAATTTTTAAAAGAAAGGGACCTGCTTTGGGCTCATAGTTCTGAAGGTTCCAAATCAAATGCCACATCCAACGATAGCTTGCTTTCTGGCAGTCTCAAGGTAGCGCAGGATATCACAAGGTCAGGAACAAGCAAAGTGGATGTGGGTCTCTCTCTCTCTCTCTCTCTCTCTCTCTCTCTCTCTCTCTCTCTCTCTCTCTCTCTTTCATGGGAATTATGCCCTGATGGTTTTATGGTTTTATCTAGCCCCAACCATCTCCCTCATCACATTATATGAACTTGGGAGAAGACAACCCATAGTCAAAGCACAGAACCCAGCTGCACTCTCCTAGTCTGTAGTTGTCTTTCTCACATCATCCCACACCCATGGATCATTTTACAGCAACCTCGACTAGCAGATTGCTTCTTTGCCCCAAGGGATCCTCTGTTTAATCTTCCAATATTTCCTCGGGGACATTTTCATGGTTAAAAAAAAAAATAACGGAGAGTCTAGACAAAGAAAGCACTAGACAGATGTCAAAACTATACGGTTTAGTGTGGTAAGGCAAACACAATATTCTGAAACTTCTTAATTGCCTTCATCTAGAGTGACATAGCTATATCCTAACATGTTGCAAGGGCTTCTGGTAAGAGGATGCCAATGCTACATGAAAAAGTGCAAATAAAAGAAGTAGCTGGGGATTTTTAACAGCAGAAACACCATAAAAGGCAGGTCTGTGGGCACTGAGCAACGAGCATTTATGAGCTTGGTGTTGGTGAGGGTATGTCCCTGAAAGAAGGACTATCACCCCCGAAAGAAACTTTTGAAAACACTGAAAGTGTTTCCTGGGCTCATTCATAAAGAGTATAAAATTTTTACTGTGCACAGAAGTCAGTGTCAATGGCCACCAAAGGATGGATAAGTTCTTCTTAATGATCTCCCAAGCTAGTGATGTGGGTCGGACTGCCAGGGGAAGAACTGTACTCGGGCTAGACATAGAGGCTGGCACATTGGGGACATTCCCATTTCTCCAGCTAGATCTTTGGACTTTCCTTTCCTTTCTCTTGTTACTGGCTGGGGCACTATTCGCTATAAAGTCAGCCATGAAGCTCTGTCTGTTTAGACATTTCTCATCTGAAACGTTAGTCTTTGTCTTGTTATTGTCAATTCCAGAGTGAGCATAGATGCTCCACGAAGTACAAAGGCAGGAGGGGAGAGGGTTGGAGTTGCTGTGGGGCTTCGTGCCCTCTTTTTAACCAGGGAGGAAACTAAATTCACAACTGCCAAGTAGGCTCGATTGTTTAACTTATAAGAAGACAAGAGGGTTTAAGGGAAGTTATCTGTGATGGTCAGACCCAGTGTGGACTTGATACTTTCTCTACTGTGTCAGGAAAATTGAACAGAATGCCCGTGTATTTACTTATTTTCTAAGCTAGAGCACTTCTAACACTAAAGGTATTACTGATAACTAAGTCGGTGTAGCCAACATGTACTGAAGCTGTCTCTGAATCACTGGGTGGGTGGATGCTCCAGAGCAGTGGGTCTCAACCTTGCTAATGCTGTGACCCTTAATACAGTTCTTGTTGCGGTGACCCCCAACCTGGGAAATTATTTCATTGCGACTTCATAGCTGTAATTTTGCTGCTGTTATAAATCATAACGTAAATACCTGTATTTTCAGATGGTCTTAACCAACCCCTGTGAAAGGGTTGTTTAACCCCCGAAAGGGGTCACAACCCACCGGCTGAGAAGCTCTGCTCTAAAATAAGGCACCTAAAATATGTTTTTCACGTAGGACAGAGATAGAATTACCATGAACACTCTCCAAACAGGGAATGCCAACTAGCCATTGTTCTCTGGATTTGTGCCCCTGCTACAACTACAGTTTCTCCTTCAACCTGACTACAGCCCTCATTTTTCCTTTTCTTATTACCATTCAGAAGTATGGTGGCCCCAAATGACATAAACCCGCTGAAATTAAACATATTTATAATTTTCCCCAATGAACTCAGGCAACACTGCCAATCACCCTTGGGTTCTCTGGGCAGCAAACTAAATGCTGCTTCACTGAACAATTCATCTTGCAACAGTGGTGTCATTAACTCAGCAGGTATGTCATCTGGCCAAAAGAGTGGCCAACCAATTCATCAGCAACAATGAGCTCTGTGAATGGAAGTTTCCAAGGCCATCAAGCTTAGAATATTTATATTCCAGAAAGATGTGAAAACAAAAGTCAGGTAACTGTTTTAGAGAATTGAAGCAAGCTGAGTTAGTTTTGCCCTCTACAGCTTCTACTCGGTCTCCAAAGCCTCGGGGATAATTACAGCTTATGAAATGAGTGAATAGACGTTACCAATTCAAGTCTCGGGGTATCTAGTAATCTGATGAATTTGTACCCAGAGATTACCAGGTGTTGGGTAGCAGTTTCCTATGAGGTAAAACCTTCCTTCTTGGGACTGGAGAGATGGCTCAGCAGGTAAGAGAACTGGCTGCTCTTTCTCAAGGTCCCAAGTTCAATTCCCAGCAACCACTTGGTGGCTCACAGCCATCTGTAATGGAATCTGATGCCCTCTTTTGACATAAAGACAGACACTCATGTAGAACAGTCATACATAAAATAAATAAATAGATCTTTTTCCATCTTGGAGGGAAACTTTTTAAGACAAAAATAGAGGTGTGTATTTGTGAAATAATGGGATATTTTAAGACAAGATGACTTCCGTAGAAGTCAAACAATAAGATGGTCTAAGGGGAGGTGAAATGGCCACTCTGCCAGGAAGCTAGTTAAGACAGAAAGTAAACAATTCAAAATTAGCTCCAGGAAGTCCCTGGAACTGACCAGATTCACTAGACCACACCCTCCCCCAAATGTATATAAACAGCTAGGATTGCTGAGAGTCACTCTCGGAGAAGCCAAACTGCCCAGAAGAAGCAGTGACCAATGAAGCCTGCATCCCTTCCCACTGCCCATTGAGCTGCAGGCTGTGCAGTGTGCAGTGTGATCAAAACTGCTAAGTGTGCTCCAGTGTGCTCCAGGTTTCCAACTTTTGTGACCTGTCGCCCATGCTCGGGATGACTTAAGTGATGCAGGTTATGTTTGAGCTATTTCTGCTCCTGTAAGTTTTACCTCCCTGGTATTCTTACAAGTAACCCATACGTTCATTGTTCACCAAGTTAGATTTTGGTAGTATGCATATTCTCATCTGTCATTGGTTTCCTGTCTAAGATAAGAAGATGTCTGCTCACGTCTCACTAGGAATAATGTCACACAACACCAGCATATCTTTATTTTACCAGTATGTTTCTTTCAATTTTAAGGACCCAAAGGAATAAACCTGCAGAAGAATAGTTTCAGATATTTGGACCACTCCAGTAGTCCTGGGGTGATTATTACTCAAAGGAGGATGGAGTTCTAAATTGGTTATGACCCCAACTGAAATACAATGGCGTCAAGTCACTACTGAGAACCAACTACTCCACAAACAAGCTGCAAATTATCAAAGCACCATATGACCAAAGCGTCATCTAATCTGTCACCAGCTTCCTAAAGAAATCATGACAGGCTCTGCACCCCTTACCTGAGAAGTCCAAAATCTGCATGGCACTGTGTGAGGGTCACAGGCAAAAGGCAAGTGCACTGAAAATCTTCTGTAAAATTACTTTTAGACTGAGTATAAAGTATATATGAAACACAAAGGCATTCTAGGTTTACATGTATAGGTCTTACCTCCCAAGATATCTTGTTTTGTATGAGAATATGAAAAAGTCTGAAGTACTTTTGATCCCAAACCTTTTTTTTCCCCCAAACCTTTTGAATGACAGACCCAACTTGGCAGGTTTCTGGAGGGCTATGGCCGTATCTTACTGTTTCTCTGACTTCAGAGTCATTGCCCAGGATTCATCACAACAATATCACCTCATGTCATCAGTGCCACTTCCCCTGTCATGGCTGTTGTTCTCTTTCCACTCAAGGTCAGCTGTCACTTCGGTTGTCATTCAACTCCCATCCACCATCATGTCACCTCTTGTCCTTCTAATTTATTGCTTCAAAACTGCTAAGTGATCAAAAAGTGGGTGTCGAATATAATTAAGAGATGGGTTACTAAGGAGCGCTGGTTTGGATACCAGATCCAATTTACAACAAAATGACAAGAGTTCAAAAAGAGCCTTCTAAGTGACAAGGGACTTCAGTCCGTTGCTATGTCCTTTTGCTAGCCCTTCTCGTCAAAGGTGTGGTACTGGTTATTTCCTTCATCTCTTACTCATTCACCATTTCCTATCCTATTAGGATTTTCTTCTTTCTTAATGGCTGACTAAATCTAACATACAGATGGCTTCCCTCCCTTAAAAAAATACATTCCAAGGATTTCACAAAAAAGGAAAAGTCTTAATGCCAAACAAGGAAGCCAACAAACAAACAAAGCCATTTTCAAACGTGTGTCCTCTAAAAACAGAAAACAAAAGCAAGAACAGAAAAAAAAAAAGACAACAAACAAAACCCTGCAGACCACAAATCATGTCTGTTCTCATGGGGCTTCAAGACTGAAAGGGGAATGAGTAATAGATAGATGGTGCCGGGGACTCTCATCTTAACCGTGTGACACAGTTTTAGAATCCTTCTGCCTGAAACAACATCATCTCAAGTCCCTAATGCTCGGATACTTAACCTTCCTGAATTTCCCTTCTCTGTGAATTATCATGAAAACAGCATTGTGGAAAGTCCAGGACACTGACCAAAACAAAGCCATGATTGGCACTTCTCCTGGCTGAATTACACAGATCACAGGATTCATCCAGATAAACTCGCCTGTTGCAGTCATTTCTCCCAACCTCCACAGACCTCAATGTCATCAGCAAAACAAAGCAGAGCACAGAAGTAATTACCTGGCTAATTCAAACAGAAATAAATGTCTCTGGCTTTGGCTGCATTATTGGAATAATCCAGGCGGAAGTCTCTGCTACCTGGATTATCTAAGCAATTACCTCAAACTTCCACTCCACCCCGAATCCTGTCAGAGCATGTCCCCTTTTCAAATTTATAAACAATAGTATTTCTAAGCAAATTACCAAGGTAACATTTAAATCCAGCTGTCGATCTCTCCAAGGAGAAATTCATAGCATTTTATTCTACAGCTAGCTAGGCAGAGAAAGGAAATGGCTGAGAGAAACACTAAAATCCCAAGTACAAATTTGCTATAGAATTAATATCACAATTTGTCACTGATAATGAACGTGTATAAAACAGGTCCTGACAGCGTGTTATTTCTGTAGCGGATCATTCTTTATAAAATCCAAGCGAGGGTTTCCCCCCTCCCCCTTGCAACTGTGGAAATTATTTTCCCCAAATTCATAAAGCAAAATAATATTAATATTGTGGTTAGTAGCCATCTGCTTCATGAGAATTCTGTGCAGTCATTAGTCTAAACTGATGGCATGATGGCAAACTGCCACGTCCCAAGAGGCCGGCCTCCAAAGCTCAGCAGCATCGTTGAATCAGTCTCCAGTCCAACAGGGTGAACCACGGAACAGGAGACCGGATCAGGAATCTGGTTATACGATCTATCTAAAATACTACCCCACCCGAGTTCGGAGCCATGCATCCAACCGGCAGTCAGATGGACTTGCCAGCCAGCAAGGAATAAACATGAAGCATTTAGGTCGCCTGCCAGGTCCAGCAGAGCAACTGGCGACCTGTGTTCTCCTCAACCACAGCAGCTTCCGCTACAGAGTCGGGACACAGTCAAGCTGTGAGAAGTCCGCTTATCAGAAAATCTCAGGGAAGTCACTGTAACTTTTTAAAAGAGGGAAGAAGAAGAAAAAAATGGCCACAGATGTGGCGGCATGCAGAGGGATCCAAAGGAGGTGTGAACTAAGCAATATTTCTCATGCAGTTCCCACCATAAAACCTGGCACCAACGTTTTTCTGGATTTAAGTGCTTCAAATCTGATAAGCTCTTACCACTTTCAATAGGCTTTTTCTAATGATTTCCACTTGGAAAAGCCAAAGAGGGCTGTATTTTTAACAGTGAGCCAGTCCTCAAGAACTCCGTACATCTGTAATCATGGCCCATATGAATGCTAGCAGAAGGAGGTGCATGCTCAGAGATGACTTAGCAAGATGCACAATAACCAGTTCAACCTGGCATATTATAATCACACCGTAATCCTCTTTGGGGGATACCTAGATGCTCCAAGTAGGGAGCTGAAAAAAAAAATGAAGAAGTAGTAAGGAACGGAGGAGTCAAACTGGAAGTCGTGGTCGAGGGTAGACTTGGTGTCGCTAGGATTGTTGTTCAGATCATGGAATGTCCAGTAATCATTTTGCTTCACGGAAAATTTCATGGGCAACCTGGACAGGAGAAGAGTTTGTGGTGGGTGTGAGGTCTACGCATACACAGGAGAGAAGACACACTCTATAAATACCTACTAGTGCTCAGTGCAAAAGGAAGACAATGGTGCTTTTAAAAATAAAACTTGGGTGAAGGGTGCATACGTTTGTAAATGAATGCAGAAATAAAAAGGACAAATGAAGCTACGCACAGTCTTTAAACACACAGTAAAACTCACGTGCCCGTTTCCAAAGACCTCATGGACAAACCGCCACAGATAAAAAACATCAACAGGGAAAAAGGAAGTGGGGGGATAAAACATCGCATCATGGCTTGGGCTAATTTTACGGATGCCGTCAGTTATGTCAAAAGAAACCCTGAAGAAGCAATGCCATCAGTTTAATTTGGAACCACCGTGGGCTCTTGTCAGGCCTCCCTCTTTGTTCAGGGGAATCTCAGAGACACCGTGAAGAGGCAAGAGTCTTCGTGTTCTGCCAGGGTCAGGCAGGAGACAAGAAGAGTTCTCCTTCATTGCTATGGGGAGGGGGCTCTCTGGGAAGTAGCTGTATCTTTTCCCTATAGTCAGTGGGCCAACCTTTTTAGCCCCATCTTCTTCCACACCAGGATAGCTCCACCCTTATTCTTTACCACTGAAAGATCATATTTTGCGAAATGAACAGCAGGCCAGCAGGAACCTTACCCTCCTTTCCTATTTTCAGATAGAAATATTTCTAATATTTTAGAAATATTATAAAAATGTATTTCTATAATAAAAATATAGTGATAGATATTATATTTATTTACCTAAAATAAATGTCATGGAAATGTTTCTATTAGAAAATTAGAAATATTCTTAATTTCTCACCTCTACATAAAGCCATAGGGCTCCTACCTGCCCAACAGCAATTTAGTTCTTACTCATATGTAAGAATAGACTGTGTCATCACGACCATTTCAAACCAGTGTGACACCTTGAGCCTCATTAAGTTTGAGTTGTACTTAAGATTTGAGTTCCTCTCTGGCCAATTACTGGCTGTGTGACTTTGAAGAAGTAATTGAATCTCCCTGAGGTACAAGCTCCTCAACAGCAAAGTGAGATGGATGTTGACCTTAGACTGTTGTTCTGGGGATGACGCAAGGCAACTTACAACATGCTGATTACAGTTCTGAGTCTACAACAGGTACGTAATGGACAGGTGACAGCTGTCATTCAAAAACTTGAGGTTACAACTTTGGAGTTTTTAAGTCAGAAGCAACCCGACTGTCAGCCTATGCCTTTCAAAACCAAGAGGTAGAGACAGGGAAATTTGTACTCCAGCTCTCGACCCTGGCACTAAGTATATAATTATATACTTATATATAAGTATATATGGTAAGACATATATACTTCAGGCACTATTCTGCCTAAGTCCAGACTACAATTGATCTTACACTACAGGTCAAGAAGTGATGTTCAGCTTCAAGTTAAGGATTCTTGCTCAGGACTCTTAACCTGTTTGAGTTTGCTTGCCCATGACCCAAGAAAACTACAATAATCAGGCAAAACAGTAATGAACATGAACCAGGTGATAGTACGGAGAGCGCTATGTCACATGGGGTGTGTAACACATGTGGCGACACACTCAGAGAATCAAAGTATGTCGGTGCTGATGAGCAGATGGCTGGGTCAAAGACCCTCTCAGCAACCAGCCGACAGTGCCAGGAGGCATAGAAACCAAGCTCTACGTGTCTGTTTACTCATGCCCATGATGAGAACAATTCATGGCCAGGCATGGTCCTGCATATCCGTAATCCCGGCTCTTGGCTGTATAGCAAGTTCTTGGCTAGCCAGAGCTATCCACAACACTGTCTCCAATGAATAAATAATATAAATAAGTAAGTACTCTCAGAGATGTTAAAGGGACTGGGGAGATGGCTCAGGAGGGAAAATGCTCTGGAAGATGCTTGACATGTTATTGTCTGCATTCTTTTTTAAAGGAAGCCGGGGTTTATTTCAGATCAATTTGAGAGTGGTGTTCACCATGGTGGGGCATGTATGATGGCAGGAGCTGGAGGACGCAGCTGGTCATGTCCCAACTTATGTCCTCTCTTTCCCTTCTTAAAATCCACCGAGACCGATTTGTGTTACCCGTGTACCCGTGTACTCATTGGTATGGGATCATGCTGGAGCATAGTTGACCTACCAGAAGGTGCACTCTTAAAGCAAAAGTGACTATCCTGCCTAGAAGCCACCTACTGCCAATAGCAACTCACAAGAGTGGGCTTGTGAGTCGCTTTCTGCTCTGATGCTGGAGTATTAACTGACGTCATCTGTGAGGGTCTTGTGCGTGAGTCCACAGCTGGTTTTAGCTCATGAGTGCAACGGCCTTGTCACGTCCAGAAAGTATTGTTTCACAACAGTCTTTCCTAACGCCTAGCTCTTAAAATCGTTCTGCCTCCTTTTCCTCAATGGCCCATCTGTGGCTGAGAACCCCATAGGCACTTACTCTCTGCCCTTTGCCCCATTTGAGTTTCTGTGCTAACCACCATCCGCTGTGCAAAGAAAATGCTTCTGGAGAGTCTGAGAGTTGTACCAATCTACAAGCATAGAGATACAGATTTAGAGGTCAGATTGATACTGTGTCTATTTAGCAAAAGAATAGTAGTAGATTCAGTAGATTCAACCCTGGGACCTATGTGTGCCCCCAGCCATAAGTTGTTGGGCAGATTTACAGTCTGGGCAAGTGCTTCCTGCTAAGGAATGGGCCCTAAATCCAGTCAGCAAGCAGCTGGTTACTCCCATGACACTTGTCCCACTCTTGGACAGATAGGCATATTTTGCTAGCTTTTATAGTGCTCGGGGGCGGGGTTGCAGTTGAATAAGGTTATTGATGGTTTCTGACCCCCAGCAGCCTCCTTAGCCCCTTCAGGGTACTAGCCAGCGTGGAGGGAGCTTCCCAGTCAGTATGAACTTGATTTCTCCATGTCTTTTGAACAAAGTATGTGGTATCTGTTGCAAAAGGATTCTACCATAAAGTTCTGGTGAGCAACTATTTGTGGGTGGTGTCTGTAGGACAGCCAACAACATGAAGGGATGTTTCCCGCATGTAACCATGGAGCTTTGTAGTTAGCAACCCATGTCTTTTGAAAGGAGCATAGTCCCTTATTTCTCTCCATTCTTAAAGCCCTGCGGTTTGTGACATCCCTTAACGAGTCCTGCCGGCCAGGATTCTTAGTGGCTTTCTGAACTCTTCCCCCTTGGTAATTCTCTTGGAGATACATGACTGTGCTTTCCAAAGACTCCGCTGGTCAAAGAGATAGGAATAATCACTTTCCTCAAATCCTCAAATTTCGCAGAGGTGCCAGGTCATATCACAGTTTAATAGCAGTTAATAAAAAGCCATTTTTAAGACACTCACTGTCTCATTAACAAAAATCGGCTTTGCTTGCAGTTGTTCTTCGAGACTATCGTTCTGAATCAGTAATGGGCAGCAGCAGTGTGAGGGGGAAAGGACTTGCCTCTGTCCCCCTAGTGGCCATATGAAAAATAACAAGTACAGATAAGCTTCAATCAACAACCACGAGAGTGAAAACTTTAGGCCACTGCATTCCTTGTTTTACAGGTAAGGAAAATGGAAAAAAAGATGAAGACTTGGCCAGAATGACACAATCTTTTTAGCAAGTCATCAGTACATCAAAAGGTTTGGTTCTATGTTTAACATACGGCGTCTGGATAAGTCCTAAGAATTGCATGTAAGACCTTTACCATGTTCTTTATCTGTTAATACTCAAAAGGATTTCTATTTTCTTCTTAATCCTAGAAGAATTTTTTTATATGAAACAGTTTCCTCTGAATTGAAACACTCCCTCTAGGAATGAACTGTGAAGGCTCCAAAGAATCAGAGAGTAAACAAACTTTGCATGTCTAGGAAAGCTGACCCCCCAAAAGATTCATGAGGGACCCTCCCCAAAGTTATGAAAGCAGTAAACAGATGCGAATGGAGAGAGCTGGGAGCAGGCAGCTTGTCTTCAGGGGATCCTCAGGCCTGTTCCACTGGCAGCAAGTCCTGCAGTGTGCTCCAGGGCTCCAGCTTTGGTGAGCTGTCACTCATGCTGGGCCAAGCTTTTAGTGATGTAGCTGTCTTTGATCCATCTCTCCTGTAACTAACCTGTCACCCAGACTCCCTCTAAGTAACCCAAATAAAACTCATTGGATCACCAAGATGGATTTTGGGTGGCATCGTTACTTTGATCTGTTATGGGCTCCCTGATCTGGGAGTGGAAAGATGTATGTGTTGTGCCTCCCGGGGAACAGACCCATGCACTAGAATTTTAAGTAGATTTTCAAGGGGTATAGAGAAGACTTCAGCTGTGACGTAGAGCTCTTCCTGATCCTCTAGGAAGGATGCCTTCCTGAGGAATCAAGACGTCTTCCGAAAGTCAAGAAGAGCTCAGAAGCAGCTCTGTCGGAAAGCAAGTGAGGGTCAGTACACCTTTGTAGATGGTCAAACATATACAGTCAATGGAAAATGGAGGTCAAAAACGGATTCTAATGCTGTTTAAAAGGAAAGGAAATGAACAGCACACTGACTTTTCTCAGTTTTAGGGAACCCTTAGGTAGGAAACGTTGGAAGCCGGAAGTAGACATCAAATACAAAATAAAGCTATATTTTCTTGATCTGAAAGAAAAGGCTATGGTGCTTTTTCACTGGCCCTTAAATTTAGCAAAAATATGATTTGGATATAATTTTTCTTGGACAGCAAAAATATGGTTTGGAAATAAATCCATTAGAAAAACCTGAAACGATTATCCAGATTTTTGCGGCAAATAATACAGAAGATGGCCGTGTAACACTCCAAACATGTTTACCTGAGAATCAGGCATTTCAGACCGTGGCAGGGTCTAATTTTCACATCATGGCGACATAATCTCTGCAGTAGGTTCTGTAGGTCTGAAAGCACCTGCAGGAGCTTGCTTCAAAGTGTGCGCTTGCATATCAGCTGCAAGCCGTTACCTTGCGTGACCTTAAGCAAACTGCCTCCCATCCCTCACTTCCCTGATCTGCAAATGAGGATGTAACGATAGCTCGCGCACAGATTGTCAGGATGACTAAATAAGATCATCTACATAAAAAAGCGAGGGCCTGGTGGACTGGAGAGATGAGCCTGCGGCTGAGAGAGCTCACTGCTCCTTTAGAGGATCTTAGTTCAGTTCCCAGCGCCCACCCTGGGTGACGTGTAAGTGCTGGTAACTCCATCTCCCCAGCATTTGATGCTCTCTTCTTGACCCCATGAGAACTTGCGCTACCATGTGCACATGCAACACACACATAAAAATAAAAATAAAAAAGAACAGCTTCCTGGCACACCCTATGAATCCAGTGCATGTTATTGTTCTTATCAAAATATTGATGTGCCCATTATCTGGCCTTTAAGCAACAACGGATGCAAACTGTTTACGCGTGAGAAGTGGCCATCATTCGCGTCCAGTCCCTCTAACTCTAGGAAGTGATGGCACTGGATTTGACATGGCTAATACTTGTTTTTGCATCTGAAAACAAAAGTTTGTGTGTACATTCATTGACACCATGTTTGATAAAGATGTGCAGAATTCATGACCCGGGTCGTCCCAATCATGACAAAATGTCTTCAGGGGTAGGACTCATCTCTGCCTAAAGCTGCCAGCGTTTCTCATCTTGAACTCCAGAAAATCTGAAAGTCCTTCTGTAAGCTGAGCTAAAATCAAGCATGCACTTTCATCATTTCATCAGATCTAAGATACCAATGGTAGGAAGCGGTGTCATTATTTTATGTGTCACGGAGGGGAAAAAAAGAAAAGGACCAGCCAATTATACCATGATGTCATACTTTCTTAGCATATCAGCTATCACAGGCACGTACAGACATTTCAGTGAGGTCGAAATGTGAAGGTATGGGTGTTGTGAAATAACAAAATATGACATTGTCTAGCGGCTGAAACTTCCAACACAGTAAAACCAGTCTGAAGGCTGGGGATATAGCTCAATGATAAAGGGCTTGGTTAACATGTGTGAGGCCATGGATTCAATCCCTGGCAGTGGAAGAAAAGGAAAGAAAAAGCCAATCTAATTATTCCCTAGGGCAATACTCCAAGGACAGAAATCTTCTCTTTTTCTGTCTTATTGCCTTTAACTCATAACCACGATCTTAAATCCATCTCCACTTTCCATCCATTGAATTCACCCTCATTCATCTGAATTTCCGCTTATTCGTTCATACAAGCACCAAACATTTTCTCTAGCATCAGAGATAAAATGATAACTAAAACAAACAAATGCTGTAACTTCGAAAGTTCACTGTAAATATAAATAGCAGATGAAACAATATATAAATAATGAAGTCAAGCCAGAGCACCAAGAGTGTCTTAGTATGTACAAGAGAAGATACAAAACCAAGAAGAAAAGGGAATCTAAGTATGTTACCCAAATGGGTACTGAAGGGCAAGGTGAGCATGGGTCTACTCTAGACAAAGTTCTTATACTTTTAATAATTTGCCTTTTTCCATTCTCTCATCTTCATCTTTGTCTTCTTTTTGACAGCCATGATACACTGTGAAATTTGATGTTCTCACTATCTATAAAATCCCAAAATATTTTTGAACATATGCTATTATATTGTCTTCCCCCACTTCAGCCTGTCATTCTTCCTAATCAAGTGTTTCTAAAATTGGGAGGTGGTTGGTGTGAGAGGAAAATTATGTTTTTTTTTCCTTTTTGGAGGA
Source organism: Alexandromys fortis (assembly GCF_014885135.2). Lineage (NCBI taxonomy): Eukaryota > Metazoa > Chordata > Mammalia > Rodentia > Cricetidae > Alexandromys > Alexandromys fortis. Next base: position 7,917,623 of record NW_026067914.1, on the reverse strand, counting down.
AAATGTAGGATTTTGTGTTTATTTTGGTATCTACCATTTATTTAAAAGAACATGCTAAGCTAAGTGTTGGTGGTGCATGCCTTTAATCCCAGCACTTGGGAGGCAGAGGCAACTGCTTCTCTTAGTGCAAGGCTAGCCTGATCTACTGGGTTCCTGGGCAGCCAGGGCTACACAGAGAAATTCTTATCTCGAACAAACAAACAAAAAGAGGCAGAGCTCCTGCCTAGAACCTACAAAGGCTCTGAGTTTGATCCGCAATACTAAAAACAATAATAAAGTAAAAGAACATGCTAGCATGTTAAATTTCTTCCTAATAGTCAGCCTGTCCCTTCACTGTTACAGTACAATTTTAGCTACCAGTCCATCAAACTTGAGTTGGACTTATATGAACAGATTCATTTATATTCTACAACAGGGCAGTGAATAAAATGTAAAAAAAAAAAGAAGAAGAAGAAGAAATAAGTTCATTCTATCTATCTTGAAATGCCAAGAGTATTAAAAATATCTTGTGTAGGTCAGTGGCATTTGCTGCTGTGCATTTATCTCATTGGGAAGTCTCTTGACTTGCTGTAATCTACCTGTAGTAATGAGTCAGATACAATGATCAAGAGGGAAATATCTTACTACAACCAGGGATCCAACCCACTTTGGAAGCTCTCCCAGGGCTGGGGACCTATCGAAGCACATGCAGTTTGTATGGCTTTGTTTGAGCTCATATTGAGAGGTCGAGGGTGCTTCCAAAAACAGAAATTCCATGGAGAGTTCCTGTCTCCTTTGTTTCGCTTCAGTAGCACTTAGAAGTCACCAAAGGTCCCTCCCACCCTTTTAATCATGCCGCTGGCTTTCGCTGACACACTGGAGTGCATGTGCACTCAAACATACAAAACAGATGTGGGGGAAGCACGTTTGTGCCTCAGTGAACTCTCTTCTCTAGTGTTCATGTAATGATGAAGCCATAAGCAATGCAAACGCGTGCTTTTCCCAATAGTAGCACACGAAGGGTAGATTTTCACATCCAAGTGTCAGATTCCCTGCAGTTGGAGCTACAGACAGTTGTAAGTCAGCATGTGGTGATGAGAGTCAAGGCCGAATCCTCTGCAAGAAGAGTTGGTGCTCTTAGCCACTGAACCATCAATCAACCCTCGTGACTACTTATTTATATGTATCCCTATTATAAGTATAAGATAGTCTGTTAGTCACCTGAAGACAGACTTAGGATAAACCAGAATATTCTTCATCAAAATTTACATCCTGGGCTGAGGAGATGGGTCAGTGGGTAAAGCATGAGAACCTAAGTTCAGATCCTCAGAATCCATGTGGTATACCAGTTGTCTCAATGCTAAGGGGCAGAGACAAGCCAGCCAGGCTAGTCAACCTTTGAGCTTCACATTCAGTAGAACGCATTGTCTCAAAAATAAATACTTAAAGTGTAAAGCAATAAAGGAAGGTACCTGACACTGATTTCTGGCTTGCCTCCACAAAAGAACACACACACACACACACACACACACACACACACACACACACTAACCCTAGTCATGGTCTCTGAAGGAGAGCCTTTTTTTTTTTTTAACTGAAACTTCAACACAAAAAGTTGGGAGAGGTAATGTAACGTTGGCTGCCATGTACATACATATAAAACAATGACATGCCCTGGCACCATTTCAAGGTCACCATCCTACTAAAGAAAAGAGGGTCACGTGGCAAGTGAGAGCTCTCATAACTTGTCTTCCCGACCTCCAAGGACACGCCTTCAGTGTGTCTGCTGATGTTGGTCCTAGAAAAACCAGGGCAGCCTTCATGAATGTGCCCTCTACTCCCTTCCCAGCTCCAGTTCGCTACCCATCCTTGGGCCTGACCAATCAAAGCTATTCTCCATGAGTTAAATGGGGAGGGGAGACAAAGAAAGAAACTTGTCTCGCCTTTCTAGCAGGGAAGCTTCTGGACTAAGCCGTGGGTGGTGCTGTTTGTCTTGTGGACTGAAGGGCAGAGGGGGCAAGTGCGAAGAAGGACGAAGCAACAGCAGAAGGGAAGGAGGGAAAATAACTCAAAGCAGAAGGCTGATGCCTCCTCAACACCTGCATCTAGGCCTTTCCAGAGACCCTACAGGATTGCCCTCTTGGGCTCATTACAAAAGGATTGACACATTAGTTCAGCACTTTCTGAACGAACTCAATGACTTGTCAAGGTGTTCCAGGGTGCCAAAGAGCAACTTACAGCAGGACTTAGCAGCACTGAGCAATGTTCTGGCCACTGCCTCACCTCTGAAAGAAGGATGAAATAATCCTGGGTATTTTTATCAATATCATAATTGAACATTAATAGCTCGTTGTGGTAAATGTCAGTAGGAAGTTCCAGGCATCCCAAAAAGTCCTTTAGTGTGATATCCTGGGGTTACAGACTCTTTAAAGTCACTTAATGCTGCCACATGAAACTGCTCGGGAGCAAGCTGATTGTCCACTCTTAATAAAATGAGGTTGTTTTAACCACCCTTAATGTGTAGCTAATGGAGTTTGAAGGGTAATACATCAAAAATAATTATGAGATTTCCTTTGTGAGATATTAGCTGGTTCGATGGATAGAAAATCTTCCTCACTAACACCCTTCCTATAGCATAAAGTCAGTCAATTTTACATCTGCCTGCTAGAGGCACTCTTACACAATGTGTTTTTATTAACATACTTGCATATGTTCCCTTATTTCGTCACGCATGCTACTAAATCATATGTGCATACATACTTTGTGGACACCCTGGTAGGCATATACACATCCAGGATTTATTCTTGTTCTTCCTAGTTTTATTACCTTAGGCACAGTTCTTAACCTCTTCTGTGCCTTTATCAACCTATCTCCTCTGTCTTTTTCGGCACACACACACAAAAAAATAATCACGTCATGTTGACAAAAGAATCACATCAAATGGTCTCTGAGAATACTTTGGGAGCTGGAAAGGACTATACAGGCGAACCAAGGTAGTCTTTCAAAGTAAGAGGCATGCAACCTGAGGGAGGACTGTATGTGAAGCAGCTGTCTGCTCCCTTCACCCTGCTCCACTGCAGTTCAAATGGCCACATGAAGGGAACATGTTCAGCCTCCTGTCTGCAAACCGAAAGCAGCTCTCCTTCACAGGGATGTCTTTTCAAGTCTTTCCACCATCCATGTGCAGAACATCTGTGCTAAGACCGTTGCACATACAACTCTTTGAAGCACCGGCTGCCTGGAAGAAACACTTTGATTTGGGCTTCATTAAAATGCCTGAACTTCTATTAAGGACACAAAAGATTTTCTAGTAAGAGCTCTCTTGGGAAGAAGACCAACCTCTAGCTAGTTAAATCACTCAGAAGCCAAGTGGCTGGAATGTCTTTAGAGCACTAGGCAAAGAAAACCTTGCTGAGAGCCTGTAGCAATGCACAAACAGCTGGCTTGGGATGTGATTGACCCGGGGTGAAGCCATTGTGGTAATTAAATTTAATTTTCTTAATCCAACAGTGCCTGGCTGCAACATGTCTACATCTTCTAGGCAGAAAAGTCACGATTCCCCTTTAACAATGCTTTGACGTAGCTAAGATTTCCGCAGCTTAGTCCCTTCATAGTACAAGTTGTTTCTTGGCAAGTATAAGGCTAGCCGTTCAAGATAGCTATGTGTACCGAGGAGTTTAGCATAGACGTTATCTTACTTCAGGAACTTCCCAGAAAGATCGCAAAACATTAAACGAGTTTTAAATACCAACATACACCCTAATCTGTAAGTACAGTGTATCCTGATATCACCTTATTTAGAATGATGGACCATCCATGAAGACATTGGTGAAAATGAGGGGCTTGGATTTGAACCGTTTCTCCACTCTCGGGGGGCATATGGCTTCATGCTACAGCACTCTGGAATTATCCTCTCCAAAACAGCACCAGAGCTCCGAAGGAAAAAAAAAAAAAGACCCGTGTGTTCTTGAAATGAGAGAAGCGAAGACATTCATGAATCCGGCTGCTCGCGTCTGTTTATGCTGTAAAGAACAGCCGTCGGTATTGTTACCTCAGGAGACCAGGGTTATTTTATTCGCGTGCATGTTGTGCGTGCTATCTCCCAAAACTGGCCCACAGCGCCACGAGGTACCGTGTCCCCGGGAATCTTAATTGCCTGGTCTATTAGAAAAGAACATCCGACCGTTGCTGGTAATTGAACACGGTGCATTTTGATAGCATAAAAGAAAGATCAGATAGAGTCACACAAGTTCTCAGTATGTCTTAAGCCGTCCCCCACCCATCCCCTACCCCCACCCCCCAAAAAATATAAGAAAAAAAGAGGAAGGGAAAGCCTGGGGCTGCAGGAGTGTTCCAGAGAGCGAACTGCTCCGGACTTCAAACACTGGGAGTCATTCTGTCAAGGGGAGGGGGCGGGCGGGGGCAGGCACTGGGCCTCTGTAACAAAGTCCTCCTCTCTTTGCTCCCTCCCACTTCATTCACTTGCAAATCAGTGTGTGCCCACAAGAGCCAGCTCTCCCGAGCCATAACCTTCCCATCCCGAGAGCTGCAGTTCCAGCCACAGCAGCAAGAAGCACAGAACCGGCAACCGTGGCGGAGGCAGGAGCATCCTGGGCTAGTTGCAGGGTGTCCCCAGGATCCGGAAGGCGAACAGAGGTGGGTTCGGTCTCTGTTGGTAATGCCGGGGCTGGTGCGTGCGTTTTCTCTCTTTCTTTCCTTTTCTTTCTTCTTTATATATACATAGCTTTAATTCTGTAGTGTTGATGGAAGCCAATCAGGGAAAGAGAGCGGTCCTCTGCGCCGGGTGTGTGCTGTGCGCGGAGTTGGGAGGGATGCTCAGCCGCGAGCTGGAGTACGGGCGGGCGCGCGGGTCGGGCTGCGTTGGTGGCGCTGCTGCCCCGGCTCAGGACCGGCGCCGCTTCCCGGGGAGCCTGGGCGCCGCTCCTCCGCCGCCTGGTAAGACCGAGCCGCCTAGGGGTTTGTGGGGGGCTGTCAGGGAACAGAGCGGACTAGAGGAAGCTGCGACGTCCTCTCCATGGGGCTGGCAGTGGCGGCCTGCCGAGCGAGCTCTAGCTTTGCAAAGTTGGCTGGTCAATTACCAAGGGCGCTAGTGCGTGCAGGAGCGGTGGAACCATTTGGGGATTGATTTATTTCCACCCACCCAACAATACAAAGGTCTGTGTGTTGTCTGCTTGGGCTGAGTTACGTTCTTTGGCTTTGAGGGTAACGCAGAAATTAATTCAGGTAGTCTGAAAAGTCTGGAATGCTCCCAATAAGGAAAACTTACAGAGATGGTTTGGCTGAGAGAATGAGCTAAAGAAAACTGTTAGCTTGCATGTTCGGAGCAATGCCTGCAGGCTTCTATAGGACAGAAATGCTTAGGTTGCAAGGCAAGTCCGACACTGGACTTCGAAAATGGATCACACTGTCCAGGGAAAAGTCATATGGAGACGCCACTCGCGGATGTTCTTCCATGGCTGCACACACACGCACACACGCACTCACACACGTCTGGGGGAGAATGTCTTCCTCCGACTGTTTGGAGAGCAGACCTTGGTGCGCCTGATTTTAGGTGTCAAATGCGAGAGCGGAATTCCCGCTGCGTTCGTGTGGAATTTAATGAAGGCGGGTAGAGCAGCGTCCTACACTGCAGCAAAGCTAGGGTCACTTCCTCCGTAGTTATTCGCCTGCCAAGAGTTACAGTCCATCTCGAGATGGAGATGCTGGCGAGGTCAACGTGGTACTGAGAAATGTTGTCGCTGCTGCAATAAAATCCATATTTTATGGGACGCTACTTGCAGGTCTCTGTGTTTGCAAGAGGCTGGCCGCCTAACTCAACTGCTACTGAGAACATTCAAGAACCAAGAAGTTTAATCGTGTGGAACATTCACACATTTCTCTCTCCCACTCGTTTTCCCCCTATGATGACACTTTCTTGCGACAGTCACTGCAAGCTGTATCAGCCTGTGTCTCTTCACTTTCGCTTGCTGAAGTCACACGCTGTGGACCAGAAAAGATATTTCCTTTGACAGTGTGCCTGGGGTGGGAGATGGATGTTAACTGTGAGCTTTCCTGGTGGTTAATAATTCAGGGGTTGCAGACCCCTCCTACGACGCTGACGGAGCCAGAGAGAGAGAGAGATCTGGCTAGTTAACCGTCAACTCCTCAGAGAATGAGTAACAGCCTTGTGAAGGATTGCCAAAGCTGGCTTATTTTCCTTCTTGCCGACAGTTTTACCTGACAATGGAAAGCCCTCAGGATTCTTTCTGCTTTGGGGGAGTGCGGGGGGGGGGTGTTGGATAAACAAATGGCTCCCCATCTAGTTTGAGCACAGTCCTTTGTGTGTGGGCATTTGCATGTGACTCTGTGTTGGTATTCTGGAGAATCCAAAAGCCAGTTGTGACCAGAAAGGGAATATGATAAAGCAGATAGCTTCATGATGTCATGAAGAGGGCAAAGTGCATGCCAGGTGCCATATTTTCAATGCAGCAAAAGAAACTTAGAAGAAATCGAACAGAGAACTGTGCCTCAGCCCCCCCCCCTTTTCTCTTCAATATGTTCTAATTAACCAAGTGTTGGGGTGAAATAGAGAGTAGACCTTTTCCTCCCTGGTCTCATGACTTGTGCCATCCTTTGGAAGCAGAGGAAGTGATCAATTTCTTCAACAAATACAAGTACATTGCTGAGAGAAAAATGCAATGATGTAACTCCACTGTATTTGTCCACAATTATCTTTCGCTGCCATTAGGAGGAAGTGACAGTCTGGTGTCTCCAGAGGGATTTCCAGTCCCTCTCCTGGTTGGTTTTTATGCCAGTTTATTGCAGTTACATTTCTCAGTGCTAACTCTGCAAAGACAGTATGTGGAGCGAAAGCATTTTCTCTCAAGTTGTCGACTATTCAAACACCTGTGCCTTACCTCCCACAACCGCCACTTCCCTCAGCTTGGCGAGGACAAACTTGCCGTGAAGCATCCTCTTCTCTCGGGGACCAAACTGCCTTGCAGAATGCCTGAGACGCTGGTCAGCCTCTGGCATTTCTAGAAATCACATCGTGAGGGATCACATGTGATCCTTTTCTGAAGCAACAAGTTAGGACAGTGGCTTCGGCAGGTCTCATTAGTGGTAATGGGATGGCTGCCGCATCCAAGGATAAAAACAGAGATAAACAGTGGAAAGCACCCACCTTCCTTGGGAATTTCTGTGTGGACTCCCTTTCTGACTCTACTTGCTTTGTAGTCGGGGATGGCAAGGTATTATTAGGGCTTCATATTTCCGGCTACCACAACTTTTCTGTTTAATTGGTAGGGACCTAGAGTGGACCACTCCGGGCCTCTGCCATGCAGTTCAGTTGCAACACAGGTCTCGCTATGATAAGATTCTGTCTGCTTTTACTTCATAGATATTAGCATTTTCCGAGCAGAATATCAAAACCATTATCTGCCATTTCTATAGTTTCCTTTATTTAAGGAACTTCTGACATATTTTCATAATTTTCTAAGTATGTAGACCTTTGGTCTTCTTCAAAAGTCTACATACAGTTCCAAATCAAAGCAATGGCCAATTAATCATAAGCGTACCACTATCAAAATCATCCAAGAGTTTCCTTATACATTTTCCTAGAATCTTGTCAAGGCTCTGCGTCCTAAATACCATCTTACCAACTACTAAGAAGGAGCTTTTAGTTATGATTCCAACTAGTAAAGACTCTTGCCTCTAAAGAAATGTTTGGAGAAAAAAAAAAAAGCTGCTAACTTTGTGCTGAAATAGAGGTGTCTAACGGTAAGAAGTTCCCATTCAAATAAGCATATTTGCTAAGGCAGGTAAGATGCACATGTTGCCCTTGTTCTGATTGTTATGTGTCATAATTGTTCTCTAGGTTCTAGGTAGCCTCTTTTGGAAAAATATTTATTACATTTTTTTCTTTTATTTGCGTGTGTGTGTGTGTGTGTGTGTGTGTGTGCGCCATGGCACCTGTGTGGAACCCAGACAACTTGCAGAAGTAGGTTCTCTGCTTCCACCATGTGGATTTCCAGGATCAAACCCAAGTCATGAGGCTTGGCAGCAAGTGCCTTTACCCACTGAGCCACCTCACCAGCCCTAGATAACCTCCCCCTTTAAAAGCTCCGCCTGGAACTCGGAGTAAGATAAGTTCCGAAGCGTGAATCAGCCTTTTCTGCTGACAATCTTCAGCTTCCGACTTCCAATGGAAAAATCGGTTCTGAAGTTTGAAATATGCTGCAAAGAGATAAGGCCCTGCAGAAGCCAGCGCCCTTGTCCCTGCTCAGTCACCGCAGCCGTTCAACGGGGTCCGGCAGAGTCGGGGTCTCGTTTATAAAATAACAGGCAATACTGTCTGGACCTAACCAGTGTCTACTGAGCCTACCTCATTTGATTCACAAAAAGGGGAGGATGTAGATAATCAAACTCCACTTATTCCTGAATAGTGTTTCCTTAGTACAAAGATTCCAGAACATTATGGAAGTTGCAGACAAAAAGAAAGTTAAACATGAATGCACACAGGGGAGAGAGGAAGAGAAAGGGGGAGGGAGAGAGATGATAGAGGTAAAGAGAGAGGGAAGGGGGAGAGAAGAGAGGGAGAGAGAGAGAGGGCCCATTAGTGAAAATGTTCTACAAACCAGGGAAGAAATGCAGAAATGTAGGTTGATCTTGTTTTACTTTCCATAGGAATGTCTATCTTAATTTTAAGATAAATGGGAGATTTGGACACATTCTTGGATATCAACCATAATGCTTTTGTTTGAACTTGCTCTTGTAAAAATGAATTTGCCTATAGTTTTGAAAGTTCCTCTTTAGGGTAAAGGCTCCTATTTTCAAAGCAGTGCTATGAGAGACTTCAGATTTTCCCTATTGAACTAGGTGAATATAGTCCTTGGATCAGTATTAACCCCAGAGTAGGAACCGAAGGAGCCTGAGAGAACATGTACGTACTCTTTCAGAAAGTTGGTTCACTTACGAGATGAGAAACAGTCAGATTGGTTAAGCCAAAAACAGTTTGGCCCGAGGGAAGCAACTTCAGCTAGTAGTCTAGCTGTTCAAGACTAGTCTGTTCAGGGGAATTCCAAGACTTCCAGTAAAAACACCTGCTGTACGATGCTTACCTTGAGAGCACCTTCATAAACGCTCCACAGATGTGAGTGCAGGGGGCTGTGTCTCCCATCCACACAGAATTCTCTAATCATCCCATCTCGTCTCATTATTATCTTGGCATCAACACTGTTGAGTACCCAATTTCTCTAGCAGTCAGACCACCTTTCTGAGGTTTATAAAAAGAGTTTAATCTAAGTCACAATGCAACTATTAAAATTTGATTTTGCAATATTTGGCAGCACAGGTCGAAAGCGTCTACCAGTAGATATACAGTGTTCTCATGGAAGAGAGCAAGTTTTGAAGATGAAGATCATAATGCTAGCTTGCCATGGGGTCTAATCTATCTTCACAGCTCACCACTTGAGAGTATACTGTGTCTTTCTATAATTTCCTAAATAAGTAGGTCTGACCAAAGATGGTCAAGAAGCCTATAAGTCACAGTAATGAAAACCGGCACCAAGAAAAGTTAAGTTGAGGACATGGCCAAGACAGAAACTGAAAGAGATGAATTCCATGTCCATTAGAGCACAAGAATCAAAACAAAATAAAATGTGCCTGTTTCACACGGGATCTCTTTCTTCCTCATAAGCAGGGTACTTCAAGCTCAACTGCACCCTTAGCATGTTCATACACACCGCTGGTCTCTGCTCTGGAATGCAAACCTGAAAATCAACCTTTAGAAATTACCACCTAAAGAGACGATCATGGCTTGGCTATAAATTAACAGTTGAGTATTGTTTTAATGTGGTCAGATAGTCATCAGAATCAAGAAAGTGTTTCTTAATGCTTTAAACACTAGCTCTTTCCTTTCTCATCTCTTTCTTATCATACAAGTCAAACAGGTGGCTCTGTCTTCTTTGGAGGCCTGCAAGCCAAGTATAAATTAGTGATTTAGACAAAAACCAACCAACCAAACAAACAAAACGATTTGTATGGTAGAGCGAATGAAAGACGGACCTACCGAGGTAGCTCCCCCAACACCTCCACACTTGGCATGGAAGACTTTTAAATCTACAGTACTGTCATTTATACATATGATGAAGAAGATTTAAACACATACACAGAGAGAGGTTCAGAGTTTCTATTTATTTCTTTTATGTATCTGGATGTTCTGTGTGTGTGTGTGTGTGTGTGTGTGTGTGTGTGTGTGTGTGTGTGTGTATGCAATGCATGCATGCCTGGTGCCTGCAGAGGGCAACACTGGAGTTACAGATGGCTGTGAGTGGCCATGTGGGCTGAAGTCAGGTTCTCTGCCACAGTAGCAAATGCTCTTTAACTATTGAACCATCTCTTCAGCTGCTGAGTCCAAAATTTGTATTTGTCTAAATAATAAAATGACAAACTAAGCTTTACTGAACTTTCCTATAAAGTCAGGCAATGTTCTAAGCATTTTACTCTGGTTTTCTTTGTTTGGTGAGTGTTTTTTTTTTTTGTTCGTTTGTTTGTTGTTTTTTGTTTTTTGTTTTTGTTGTTGTTGTTTTGCTTTTGAAACAGAATGTCAGTCTGTAGCCCAGGTTACACTGGAATCCATTATGTAGCCCAGGATGGTTCACAGCCCAACTCAGCCTATCTTGAGTTTAGAACTCCAGGCAGGAGCCGTCTTGCGGGCTTTTGTTATGTTTGTTTAGCCTCTGCGCATGTGTATGTAACACATGCATGCCTGTTGCCTGCGGAGAACAAACAAAGCATCAGAACCCCTGGAACTGGAGTTTCAACCTAGGGCCTCATATACTCTAGGCAGGCCCACCACTGAGACAGCTCCCCAGTTTTATGTGCGCTTTGCATCATAACAATCACTCCGTAAATCAAAGGGGAAATCTAATATGTGTTTCCTCTTTACTTAGCCCTGCCTTTGCTTGAATTTCCAGGGAATTTCCCTTTGAGCCAAGCACTTAATGAATGTGCTGTTAGCAAACACTTGTGATATCTTAGAAGTGCAAGTGTGACTCTCTCTCTGAGAAACCCTGAGCAGCAGAGGGCATGGGAATGATTGGATTCTTTTGACCAGAGGAAGGCAAAGTTGAAGGCTAAGGAAAATGTTTCCAGGTTACTCGACTTTTAGATTGCATTTTGTAATCACACATTAGAGCTTCTAAACAGCGAAAATCATATGTGGGCTATTTGTCTGAGCGTCATTATCTTCTCCTAATACGAGAGATAGCTTCATTGATGGAGGAAGCACTTTGAGAAAGTAGCTAAAACTGAAACCATTTGTTTCCCTGATGCCAAGGAACAACCCGACTTCATAGTAAGTACCTCTAAGTACATCAGTCCCAAATCATAACAATAACGATACAGTATGCCCAAGGCGATTGGGATGCTGAGTAAGAGTGTATTTATAGAACTGGGATGGTCACTTGGTCAGGAAAGTGCTTGCTATACACCCATGAGGACCCGTGTTCAATCTCCAGCATCAGCATCCATATAAAAAGCCATGCAGGGTCTGGACTATGATCCCAGCACTGGGGAGGAGACAATCCAATCCCTAGATCTCACTGGCCAGCCAACAGAGCCTAATCAGAAAGGCCCAGATCCCATATCTCAGTGAACAGACACAGTAATGACATCCAATCCAAGGTTGCCCTCCACTCTCCCATGTACTCACACTGATAAGATGGATTTATATCCTTCCCTATGTGAAATGTAAAAGAAGTTTTGGCTTCTTGTAAAGCCACAATTTCATTACTTTATTACTATCACTATATCGTATCTGCTCTCAATAACTTTAGCATGAGTGAAGGGGCAGGTCTTGTATAGCCCTGGACCCAAAATCCCCATGTAGTGAAGGACTGCCTTGAACTCCTTTTCCTCCTGCCTCTGCTTCCCAAGTGACGGGATTATGGAAGCCTGTACCATAAGGCCTGGCTCTGAATGGATTCTTTTCAAAGTAAAATTCCATATGCATATGCACACAAATCCAAAAAAAAAAAACAAAAGCCAAGGAAGGAAAAGGTAGTGAGAGAGGGAGGAAGAGCTCTTAACACCTCGGTCACTGCATGTGGCAGAAGGGTCGCCATTCTCCTTTGTTCTCCCTATTGCCACTTTTAAAACATCATGTAGTTCATCCAGCCTCCAAAGAAAGTTTGATAATGAGACATAGAATCAGATAATGTGCAGCATGAGAAGGTTCTCAGAGACTTCATCCCATACCGACCATTTGCATATGAGATAACTGATAAGCAGGGAGCTGCAGTGTGACTTATCTGTGGGTGTACTACATTCACTTCGTTCTTTAATCTCCCTCCTCTATAACTTGATATCCAGTCACTGGATGTCATTGCTCTTTGTCATTTCTACTTAATTCTTGCATTAAAAATTAAAGAGGAAATACAGCTACGGTATTGTTGTTTGTATTTTATAGCCGTGCAGGCTTGACAACGAACCGATAAGAATAGAGTTAAAGGCTTCGCCTAGATTTCTGTGTTTCCACATTTTTTAACTTCTATTGCGAAGAAAACTTTGAATATCTCCTTCTAAATTTTGTTCCTGTTCGGGTGTTGGTGGTGCACTTTGAGACTTGGTTTGTGTGTAAGAACCTGAGGACAGTTTTGAATGATCCTTATCCAAATAAATGCCTCTTCCAGATATTCAAAGTCAAGAGTTCATCTTTCAAAAGTAAATTTACTGGTTAGTGATTAGATATGAAAATTAATGGCAACATTTTCTGTGTTTCATAAACCTCCATTTATTCTACATTAAAAACTCAGACGATGACCTTCCTTTGAAGTTCGAATGTCAGTTCTTCTACGAGAGTATATGTATGGATAAATTATGCTGGGTTTTACCTTGGCAAGATTAAAATCTGGCAAGCAATTCAATGTCAACTCTTCCCCCTTTTAAAAAATAAAACTGTTAATGTTCCATGAAATCCAAAAGCCTTATGACCAATGGGTTGTATAATGAATGTCTTCATATTGAAAAATGAGGCCTCGTTCACTTCCTTCTTATACGGATGAGCAAAAAACAAAGGCAACTTGTAATTATGGAAGAGGCAAAAAAGGCAAACTATACAAAACCACTGGACCAACAGGTATCCTTGGGGCCTGTAATTACAACATACATGGGAATATAGCTCAGTGGTAGAACACTTGTCCAGCACAAACAAAGCCTTAGGTTCAATCTCTAGTCTCAACAACAACAAAAAAATAAGCCCTATAGATATTAATTCTAATATTTAGAACCAAAGTGATCTTTGACTATCTAAACATGTCCTCTAAAAATGTACTTTTCCAAGATGATGGCCAGAATGTGTCATAAACAATTAATTTCCCCACTTGATTGTATAATGGATTATTTAGCAAGCAATGACAAATTTTAAATTTATATCTAATCTAATACGCAAGAGCAAACACAGCTCATCTTAACCAAATAAATAATAAAAGAGATGCATTTCTCCATAAAAATAAACTTCATATACTTATGGACAAACAAAAAAATCTCTAAAATGTTGATGTGTACTTTAATGTATGCATTTTTACTTTTAAAAGTGATGGTTCTCTCAGGGATAATATGGCTTTCATCCATGAAAGCAAGTGTATCATGCTTTTAACTGCAAGAATAAAAATGAATTTTATTAATCTATCATCCACCTTGTAGAATGTGTAAAGCTGTTCAATTTCACATTCAAATGAAATATTCTGAGATCTCCTTAGCAACATGTACTAATTCAACACTGATCAGAGCAGTGTGTGGTCAGACTAAAAAATCACCAATGCAAAATGACAGAGCTCACCATGACTACTATGTGGCTGATGAAGCCTAATGTGGACCACATCAAGCTACTGTATCTCGTAGCAATTATCCTCAAATTAAGCTGCTTCCTTAAAAGTACCTAGTTGGGATTTTGCCAGTGTTTCATAAAGAATTAATTCTACAGGGGAACCTTTTGATACCTCCACTCCTTTTATCAAAACAAGGGATGTTTGGAGCAGGCCCTGATTAACTAGCTGGAGGAAGCAGGATCACCGGCAGTTACTGTCCTCAAGAAAAAGAGGTTCTACTCCATCGCCCCCACATGCCAGAGTACCAGCTGGGCAGCACGTCCTACCTCCGTAGAAAGCAAAGTGGTCAACCTGTCAGCTGGCTTTGAAGGAAACGCAAACATGCCAGACACATCTCTGAGCCCTGCATCTGACATTTTCATACCATATGTTTTAACTGTGTTTCCCCTCTGCCAATTCCCCCCCCACCCGAGATTTTCCCCACCTTCCGACTCACCTAACTTTGTCCTTATGTTCTTTCTCTCTCTCTTTAGAAAACAAACACAAACAAAAAACAAGAAGCACATGAGCAAATAGACACTTCAAAAACGCAAAAAGGAAATTCAAAACAAATGAAAGACAAAAAAAAAATGCCTAAACAAAGCAAAATGGAACAAAGAGTTTACAAAAATACCATTGAGTTTGCTTTGTGTTGACTAGTTTCTCCTAGGGAAGGGGCCTGCCCTGAGGTGTGGTTAATGTACGTGCCCAGTGACCATCCTTTGGAGAAAACTGATTTCCCCTTTGCCAGTGGGTATTGACTGTGGATACCATACTCCTAAATATCTCTAGAAGGATCACTGTGGTTTATAAAACAAACAGACAAACAAAAATCTCCCCATCGTTTGAATGGAATTTAAATGGACATATGCTTTTTTGTCCTGAAAAATAATAAAATCATTCCAGAGATGGCCACAGAAGAGTACCCAGCAGGGCAGTGTGCAACATGGATACTGATGATTAAAATGGCCACTTTCATCCCAAACAGGATACTAAATGGGGGAAGTGACTTTATTTAAATACGGAGGGTAATAAAATTCTCGCAAGTAGCTAAATCCCATGTGATCTCGTGAAAGAGAAGAAATTATTGAAAGGTGAGGTTAGATTGATGGGGAACTCGGGAGCCAAAGGTGGATCCTCACACTGATGCTCTGAGCGCTCACAGAGCCTCCGTTTGCTTCTCAGTTTGTCACTACACTAAAATGGAACTTGTAAATGACTTACTTTCTTACTTCTTTCTTGTACCCTCATCTTTTCATCACGGTTGATTAGAATTACCAGTCGCCAGAGACAAGGGCCAAAGTTTCCCGATTTAATAATTAAAAATCTGTGTGCTGACGTCCACGATGTTACGAAAAAGAACTTTAAAGCCAGGAGTGAAATTTGGACTGTGTTCCGCTCAACAATTCAGAGAAGCAGCCACGAGGTTCTGCATGCTAAGGAGATGCTGTGCTTGTCACAGACTTTCCAATTTAGGTTCCATCTGATTGACAAGTGTTCCTCGGGATGATATTCAGCCTCGAGTTTTGGGGAAATTCATTATTTGACTCTTTCCACAGCAAAAGCCCTTCTGATACAAATAGAAAACGCTTTATGGAATAGATAAATCTAGGTTGGGTGGGGGATGAGAAAATGGCTTTGAAATATCGCTCTCCAGTCACAAGATCAGAGTTTTAGAAGGACGGCAGCACAAGTGACCGAGCACAGCATACGGGCTCAGGAAGAACTGCCTGATGGGTGAAAAATCACCCGCCAGTTACAAACAGTTCTCTCGAAGAAACATTCTTCTGATTTATTTTCTTTCATCTCATTCATGCTAGTGAAAATATAATTTTTCGAGCCTGTGCTGAAAACTTAATTTTTAATAACTCACTCATTTAAAAGAAGTCTATTTCAAAGGGAACTCTGTCAATGGTGTCCAGAGAGCCAGAGGGCTTGGGGTTAACAGGCTGCCGAGTCTTCGAAACGGAGCTGCCCGACCCTCTCCTCCTCCAGGCAGACTTCTTGCTAAAGTTGGTCGTAAGCATCGTAGCCTGGAGCCTGATTAACAATTTATGCTTTCCTAAGCAGATTACAGAGTCTGACAATTTGATTTCTTTAATTCTTAATTTGTGTTTGGAGACAGAACATACTTCTAGGTTTGTGCTTTTCATATATTGTATTTTAAGAAGCCAAAGCTAATCTAAACATTGTCCTCCTGAGAATTTTTACCTTTACAGTTTTAGTATCCACGTGTAGACTCTTCCTCCCACCCACCCCGCACATAACTAAGACAACTGCTTCCTTGCTTGATAGGCACATGACTTTTTTTCACTTCTTGTTGAAATGATCCAATGTGTTCCCTCTTCTTAGGAAGGAAGACGATAGGAGGAATCAAAGTAGCCTAATAACTAAAATCTGTCACTCAGAGAGCATTCACCCCACTTTAGGCATATTCTAAAGATCATTCTAAAAATGCAAATTTAGTCTTCTCAACAAGACCCTGAAGGAAATACTGTCAGGCTCCCCTGCTCACAAGATAACACTGGGAAACAAAGCACTTTTGCTCCTTATCCCAAAGTCTCACTGCTAGTTCTTAGAAGGTAAAATGTATTCCTCTGCTGTTTCAACTGTACATTATGGCACCCATTATGCTTAATATGTAAAAATATATTCCCATGCATGCATTATGTATTCAAATAATGAGTGGATGGGTAATGAATTAGATAGTATGGGCGATGAGGATAGATGCAGGTAGATAGATTCGAATGTGTGTATGTCAAATACAGAAGTAATGGGTATACAGATCACACACACACACACACACACATACATACAATAATTTATTTCTCATAACTCAGAAACATCATAAGAAACTTCCCCCTTCCTTCTCACCCTCAACCCTTTAGTACACCAATCTGTCCTCTTATAAATTAGGTCAACTCATCATAATCCAAATCCACAGATTTCAACCTCAAGAAAACCATTTTACTTTAGGTTCAGCTCTTCAGTTTAATTTGAATCAATCTTTTAATCACTTGTTGTTGTTCCCAAGGGAAAGCTGGCCAGAGTGTTTGGAAGGTTCAGATTCATCGCTCATTAGTTAATTCATTCTATAATATTTATCGAGAGCCCCTGTGCCTGGCTCTGGAGAGACCGGCAGAGGTAATACAACATACATCAGCTATGTAGGAGAAATGGATTTTATTCCCCACTCTCTGTCCAAGCTCAGCAGTCCATGCTTTCTGTGGAAGGTCTAAGATAGTATGAGTTATGTTGTTTGTTCTCCCTACATTTACATCCTAGGAATTCAGAATTAGCATTGAGTCTCAAGTGACGTTGGCAGTGTTTTTATTTGTTTTTAAGTTTGCTGTTTAACATCCTGCCCAGCTTCAAAAACAGTATCACATCCCTCTTCTCCACCGAAACCCTGATATGTTTTAGGTTTTGACAGGATGTTTCCGAATATTTCATAGTCTTCCTGTCTCGAATCCCTTCAATAACTATTTAATGAACATCTTTGTGCAAAGGCTGGTGGCACCATGTGCTTTGACATTAGGTTGGTTTCAGTAGGTATTTAGTAAGAAGTAAAAGCCTTTTGGGAAACGCATATTAAATAGGCAGAAATTAGGTGGGGAATGAATGGATCAGTTTGACTTTCAGAGTGGGATGGGGTGGAGACAAGAGTTGGATGGGGTGGAGACAAAAATCTCACCATGCAATTCGGGCTGACCTGGTACTAAATATACAGTGCAGGCTAGCGTAGAACTCACCATCATCCTCCTGCCTCAGCCTTTTGACTGCTGGGATTACAATGTGGATCACCACACCTGGCTAGAACTGGGTCTTTCAGTCATGAAAGAGATAGGATGACCATTGCTAAATGTGGAGCTGAATATGTTGGACACAACTTGGTGCATGTTCAGCTGGAACCACTGGTACAGATGTCCTAATTGCTGACTCCCTGGGGTCCTCACTCATCCTCATTTGGTTAGATATTTTGCCAGGGAAAAGGCCATGAATCTGTTTCTTCTCAGGGCGTCTAGTCCCCTCCTCCCTCCTATTTATTTCTCGCTGCAAGATCATGTCATTTCCCATCCTTAGTCTCAGTGCAGCAGCCACACCCCCTTTCCAGAAGTCTCTCCAAGCCCACCTCAGTCTCACCTACTGCATCCTGAGAACGAGGCTACCGAGTCATATTTCAAGCTCTTAAGATCTAGCAGTGATCTTGACGAATAGAGCGAACTCATTAAACATTGGTTGAAAGAACAAATAGAAACTACTCATTATGGAACTTTGGGCTACATTTATATACTTTTACATTATTCATGTTGGATGTTAGCTTCTTTCCTAGTAATCTGATTTCTTTCAGATGCATTGAGAGGCGGGTCCATACCAGTCTCCAGAACTGTCCATAGAGGCCCTCAATAGGTTAGGAATCTCCCTCCCAGCCACGCCCACCTCTGTCCCTTCTACTCCCTTCCCTCTCTCTCTTCCCTATCTTGGTGCCTTTGACCAAATATCTGAAAAACAGTTACAGATCCTAACTGAAGCACCTATAACAGAGCAATTGAACATCTTAGCTGGAAGTTGGTATTTTGTTGGTCATCTACACCGAGGTGTAAAGCTGTTACAGTTCTCCATTTCTGTGCCCAAGTTTGAAACTGATTATATGGTTTTTCTCATAAGCACAGATAAACTTTGGTTATCTTTGGGTTTATTATCTACCCGTAGTCATACATCAAACCGAATCTGCAGAGGAATCTGTGGGAGACCCTTGTGTATGTGTCTCGTGAACATGATCATTTTTCCTTCCAATTCCTACCTGGCAGCTGGTTCTTGAAGTTCCATAGGAGGTCAAATATCAGATTCTGTATACTTTGTTGTAACCTTGGATGTGGCTGTACTAAAGAGGCAGAATTAGACGTGGCCGGTTGTGTAGTTTTGTTTTGTTCCGTAAGTGGCAGGCAATGCACAGAACAGGAACCTCATGGATATTGCTTGGCCGTGAGTACACAGCTCAGCCCAGCTCCATCTCAACATGTCAAATGTCTCATAAGGTTATGAGACGAAGGGAATGAGATTTGGATGGTGTTCCTTTATACTTCTGTTAAATGCGCTGTCCATCAACTTGAAGGCAAAGGGACATAAACAATTTTAAACGTACTAAACAATGAAGCAGAAATTAGTTTATTTTATATCCACAGATTTTCTGGACTAAATTAGGTACTATGTTCCCTTCAAGAAAATATTTCAATTGCATTTGACAATTGTGGAAAAATGTAACTCTCAAAAAAAAAAAAAAAAGAAAGAAAAAGAAACCATGGAAACCTTATTGCAGAGGCATTGGGTCAGCTCTCCTTGGTGCTGTTTTTTTGCCTTTTCACCTTTTCGTTGATTGACACTTGCAATTAGTAGTGTTTCTCATTAGCACAAGTGATATAAACCAGTTTAGTGAACTCTTCTTCCTCACCTCACCTCTCAACTTCAGAAAAATTAGGGGATTAAAGGACTTGGGGAAGTGACTAAGTCAATGGAAGTAAAGAGGGGGTCTGTAAGTACCACTATTAACAGGGAAGACACCAGAAAAGGGAACTAACGCATGCCCAGCATCTGAAGATCTGAGCATTGCCCAGTCCCTTGGGCTCTGTGTTTTCAGCCTGTGTATTAGGATGATGCGAGCCCTGGCAATGAGAAAATCTTGTCTCAAATTTAAGAATAAGTAAAATGATGATTTTGCACAGGAAAGAATCCTGGAGAAATAGGCTCCAAGATGAGTGGCAGAAACAAAAGGCCAGGGTCAATCTGTCTCCCTCCTGCTCAACGCAGCACCAAAGTCATCCAGCCAATGATTCCCTTCAGGGTTTAAGATGTTTGCCACTGGCAGCTGAAGCTATAAGCTTTCTTATTTCTGTCTAACTGAAGGGATTGAGGGCAGAAAGGCATCTCGCAATTAAAGATTAAGGGTGGCACCCCTTGGTCCCATGTGACAGTCACATGTCAACTACTCCCCAATACAGTATTATTTTCTGAGATTTTTTTTTGAGGTGCTATTTGGCTTTTGGGCTAAAGACTTCACATTTGTAATCAAGTCCTCCATGCATTGTGTACGTGAGTATGTGTGGAAAAAGAGCACTCTTGAATAGATCTAGAATTCTATTAGGAGGGAAGAAAAGATGAGAAAGGACTGCTGGGTAGCCAACAGCTCCATCTGCCACAGTTTAGTCAGAAGCTGCGTTTCTGCACGTGAAAATACAAGCATTATGTAAGGGGGAATTCAATGGCGGTAGGTTTGACAAACTACGGCTCCAGAGGTAATAAAGAATCAGCCCACCTACCCTTTCCCAGTAAGTGGGGGTTACCTGCAAAACGGCAATTTATAGCAACGCTTTACCATTTGAGTGATCTCTGCCCCTGTCTTTTATTTTAGTCAGTGCCTGAAATGGGTTTTTGCTGTGTTTGTTCTGGGAATAGACAGAGTAGAAATACATCACTGTCCAAAAAGAAAACATTTTTTTTTCATCTAGGGATTTGAGGCTTAACTAGCTGGAAGGGAAATATAATTTCAGTTTTTTTCTCATAGTCGCATCTAGAAAATAACCTAAAGAGATTCAAAGGACACCCCACCATGTGAGTACTTTCCTTTCTCGGGAGTTTCAGCTTGGGCTTTAACCTTTTCTAGCATATTCTATAGGGTTGGGTTTTTTATCTATCTATCTATCTATCTATCTATCCATCTATCTATCATCTATTTATTTATTTACCTTGAGCTCTGATCTAACCACTGAAGCTTTGAGAAACTTTAAAAACAGCACCGGTGCCGGGAGGTGATGGCACACGTCTTTGAACCCAGGATTCAGGAGGTAGAGGCAGATGGATCTCTAAGTTCTAGGACAGCCTGGTCTACAGAGTGTGTTTCCAGGACAGCTAGGGCTACACAAAGACAGAAACCCTATCTCGGGGGCAGGTGGGGGGGAGGGGACGGGACACCAACAACAGTATTCTTTTTTCTTTTTCTCTTACTATAAATATCCCAAATTCATCTTAAGATAGCTTTTTTATTTTACCCTTTGGACTTTTATTTGAAAGAAAAATGAGCTGAAATGTAGATGTTTATCTGAATCTAAATCAAAACACTGTGAGAAATAAGTATAAAATGCACAATGAAAGGGCACTGAATTCTGTCCATGTTTTACTGGGTAATTCTGGGCAGAAGTGGGGTTCTCGGCTTCCTTTTTGCTAATGTTTATATGGATGTAATGTGTGCCACACAAAAAGGTGTTCCTGTAAGGGGCGAGGTAGAAAGAAATTCTTGATCTCGTTTGAATTCCTTGGAGCCATCTCTCTGCAACAATGTGAGTTTGCTTCTGTGCAAATGTAGTATAAACAACATGTTCAGATTTTCG
Organism: Alexandromys fortis; assembly: GCF_014885135.2. Lineage (NCBI taxonomy): Eukaryota > Metazoa > Chordata > Mammalia > Rodentia > Cricetidae > Alexandromys > Alexandromys fortis. The sequence continues at coordinate 7,896,391 of NW_026067914.1, read as the reverse complement.
TTTTTCAGCAAATTTTATAGCAGACTTAAGAAACTATGCCCATCAACGGTTTCTATTAAATCAAAAGATGAGCTGTTTGTGAAATCTGGAAATGGGAGGCCTCTATACCATAATACTCTAAAGCTTTTCGTGTGACAGAGCCAGTCTCACATGGACGATACAGGTGCAGTGACCACCCTACAGATAAGGGCCCTTATGGTGAGGAATAACTAAGGCAATGTTGGAAAAAATTTTAGCTTGGTGGGCTAGGAAGGCTGCGCAGTCATTAAGGTGTTTGCCAGTTAAGCAGGAAGATTGTGAGTTCAGATCCCCCAGAAAACCCAGCAATCCCGATGCTGGGCAAGAAGAGGCAGGGAGATATCAAGGACTTACTTGAAAGTCAGCCTAGCCAAACTGGCTAGGTCTAGGTCCAATGAGAGTACTTTCCCCATCTCAATAAGGTGGAGGGTGAGTGAGGAAAATACCCAGTGAATGCTAATCTCCATAAGCACACACACACACACACACACACACATGCACACACATGCGCACACACACACATACATACACTCACACAATGCACACTCACACACACATACACACACTCATACACTCACACACACACTCACACACACACACACGTGTGCACGCACACACACGCACATTGTACCTAGCATGTAAAAAATGCCCCCACCCCAACGTCAGCTGTTTATTTTGCTGCTACTGTTACCATCGGTTTTTTCCCCCCAAATTTCCAATCAATGTAGAGCATTTTAAAAACCATTTTTCAGGATTTTAAAAATATTTCACTCCCTGGAGTGCACTGTCACATTTTTTCCTTTTATGTTACAAGTGAAACCTGCCACTGGGGGGCAAGATGCCCACAATTCCACTCCCTGAAATGTGTTTTGGCTTACGCAGTCATGTGCCAAAAGTGGCTGAAATTCAGAACTTCCTCAGAGCCTCTTCTGCTGTGTTCCCTGGAAATCTGCAAGCCAAGCTGGGCTTCTCACCTGGGCTTGCGGAGGTGTGAGCCAACCCCAGCCACCATGATGGAAGAATGCGAAATGCAGATTCTGTTATGTTGTTTGCTGCCTTGGCCCGTGAAGTTCTTGAGCCTGTTTCTTAGGAGAGAGCTCCCAATGGTGGCATAAAAATTGCAGGAGCTGAGCACACACACACACACACACATACATACACACACCATACCACACCAGCTTTAATACCCACAATGTCCCCAGGAAACTGAAGAAAGAACTATCCTCTAGAAATGAAGACGCTGACAGGCTGGACCTAGATACCCCTTCACTCTGCAGAACTCTTATTTGTCAATATTTTCCCATTCATTCCTTTATGATTCGTCCAGTCACTTCATTCTTATTTTTAGATACCTGTTGCTTGCTCACTAGTGTGTGTGTGTGTGGGGGGGGGGTTAAGCAATGAATTTAGCAATGAACCTAATGTCTCTTCCCTCCACAAGAGCTTATGTCTCAAAAGGAATAAACATTCTGACTGCATCGTCCTCAAATCAGAAAACACAGGAGATAAGGGCTGATGGGAAAGGACGTTGGAACACAAACAGGGGAACTGTAAAACTAACGGTGCACTGCGCCTATCAGGAAATCTCCCAAGAAACCCGAGTTGCAAACTTTCAGACATGCAGAAGGTGAAGGGCCCAGAATTACAACTACATCACCGGTCCACACGCAAAGGGAATTAGTCTCTGTCCCATGGGGATTTCAGTTAGAAAACGTATCCCGCTCAGCTGTGGAGGTGAGGAGCGCGTGAGTGGGAGGGGCTCATACCTTGGCGGGGTCAGGAAACAGGTTTGCAACAGGTTTACGCAGCAAGTGAATGTAAGTCTTGTTTAACAAGCTCTAAAAGTCTCTGTTGAAAGCTGTTTAGGAAGTTCTTTCGGTTTTGGTTTTGTTTTTGTTTTTGTTTTTTTTTTGTTTTTTTGTTTTTTTTTTTTTTCCTTTTGGACTGTCAGTGGTCAGATGCCTCTGGGAGAGGGGGTCTACTTTCTGAAGCACTCCTAAATAATGTGGGTTAGAATTTACCTTTAAAGCTATCTGCTGAATGGCACCTCGCTCTTTGGCATCGCGCCCTCCGCAGCCCTATCTCATTTGCCAATGACTTCCTTCCGGAATCTCCCGAATTCTCTGACTCCCGTGCTGACATAACATCCCATCCTGGCAGGCAGCTGCCAATTCTCATTGAAAAATGATTACCGAACACTTCAGCACCAGCTCCAGGAAGAGCTCCCTCCTCTGCCCAGAGCGCAACAGAAACCACCATTGTGTCTCCTCATCACCGGCCTGGCCCCCTGCTTTGTACCTCCGCCCCTGTGGCCGTCGTGGGTTCTGGAACAGCACAAGGAGGAGCGGGTGCTGCTAAAAGTCCATGGCCTTGGGGATTAGAAAGCTGCAGAGAAAAGAATCTTTGCCAAAGGGGAGTTGGGGGAGGGGAACCTGGCCAGCAGGCTGGGAAAAAGCCAAAAGCACAGTGCGGCCAATTCAGCAGGAGGTCATGGGAGCACGTCAAACAACACAGCCGTTCTTGTTTTAAGCATTTTTCGGGATTAAATCCTGCAGGCCATTTTCATACATCCTAAGGAGAGCAAAATATCATCTACATACTTTTTTAGAGGCATTAATTAAGTTTAGCCCAGACACTGAGGAGTAATGGTCTCTGACCTAAGCCCCAACCTCCAGCTAGGGAATTGGGACGAGGCTAATGGCTGTCGCACAATCAGATCTGTGTCACGTATTGAATATAGGTCAAAGGATGACTGCTCCCCGCAGAAAACAAAAATAACCTTTCGAAGACACCATTTTATATTAGCATAAGCCCATATGCTCGGGCTCAGAAAGACATTCTGTCTATCTAAGAGGAAATCGCATTGGGAGGAAAGCGCATTCGAAGCCAAGGTATTTGGCTATGCAAGTGTACTCCTGTAAGCCTTTGTTTACTGTTTGGAAATAAATCTTGACCTGAAATTAATGAAAAACTGTGAGCATGTACTGATAAAGTTTCAGAAACTCATATGAATTTGAATTATTCTTTTGGCTTACTACCAAATGTTTAAAACACTAAAAAAAAAAAAAAAAAAAAAAAAAAAAAAAAAAAAAAAAAAAAAAAAAAAAAAAAAAAAAAAAAAAAAAAAGGACATAGCAATTCTCGTTAGACCCTCCAGGAAATCCAATTGAAACTGAATCAAGTCACAGATATGAATGACTAGATTTAATTTCTTTTATCAATTGGATACTGGAGTGTTGCTCTTGAGGTCTCGTACCCCATTTGAGATGAACCAGCACATTCTTGCCACTGTGATTCTCATAGAGTCGTCTCTCAGGTGATGAGAGCCAACTTTAGTAGATTTTCAACTACTATTATAAGTAGTGTCCTCTCATAGACACCTGTCGGCCACCTAATGATGCCACACATATTTTTTTCCTTCTTTTTGAAAATAATGAATTTTCAAATCCTTTAAATGCATAGAATTATGTTCTGAGTGAGCCACAGTAAACTTGTACTAGAAACTCTGTCCAACCAGTGCACCCATCTAGTGGAAAGTTGGAGCCTTGAAAAAATACATTGCATTTTATTGCTTGTTTTGACTCACCATAAGTCTAAAGATGCAGTCTGGAGAGTCGGTTATGTCGCGCTGTATCTGCTCAGGGAAGAGAAAATGCAAAACCAAACAGCTTGGCTACAGTTCAGTTCTCCCTTGAAAGATAAATGTTGATAGATCCCATCAATGCTATGACAGAGACGCCCAATAGATTGAAACTCTGATGAAGTGAGGTAAATTGAGAATCTGTGTATGGTGTGCAGAAGACTCTCATTTATCCCAAAATGGTGGTTTCGGTGTTTGCATGTGTAAAGGAAAGGTGTGTGTGTGTGTGTGCTGGTTCAATGACAATTAAGTTTAGGAATCAGCACCTCATCTGCACACTCACTCTGGGATTTGCTTGACAACATCATCCAAAGCCTTCTTCTCCAGTGTTTTTCCTTCTTAAATTATTGTGAAGGTTAAATGAGATTTGAGGTGCAGCCTTCACATTGTTTACAGCTTGTGAGTGAGCCTCAGTGTAGCTTAGCCATTTTGAGTGCTGTTCCCAACCTAAACTTATGTACAAGAGGAAAAATATGGTTCTCTCAGAGTACCACATACTCTTCAAGAAGAGAGAGAGAGGAAGAGAGGGGAGAAAGAGGTGAAGTAGAAACAGGAAGAGGAGAGGACGGGGTGACTTACAGGACAGTCAGTCAGCTTTTTCATAGGCTCAAAGCGGTTCACCTAGTGCGACACTGGGCAGAGATGTTCTACAAAGATCTACAGACTGTACTTCCTGACAGTGCTGGTGTTCAGGAAGACATGGTTGCTGCTGTAAAGCAGGAGGGGGCTCTGACTTCTACACTAGGCAGACAGGGTCCTTACATATCTCTGAGTTCCACCAGATGGTCTCTCACAATGTCTAAATTACTGGTCTGTGCTCACATTCAATATACTTTTAGAACTTCTAGTATATCTAACTTTAAAATAGACTTGGATTTTTTTAAAAGTGATCATTTCTGGGCTTAAGAACTTTGCAATATTATGCTAGTTTTGACAATTAAGGTGTATAAAAATATGACATTATATTTCTTTGGGTGGAAAGTCTAATATAGAGGTCCAGATTTCTGTCTGTTGGGGCAGATCTGGCCCCTGCCAGTTTTTGTATGACCCAACACAGAATGACACCTGATGACTTTAGCCACCATCAGAGAAGCTTGTAGCAAATGGAAATAAAAATAAAGACCCACAGTCAGACATTACACACAGAGATAGATCAAGGAACACTCTGCCCTAAGTGTGATGGCTTCATCAAATCCCTTTCTCTGGGGCTGAAGAAGGGAAGATAGAAGCTCCTCGACATATATATTATGGCTTCCAGTTTAGTGATTCTATGGGATTCTTGGGTGTGTAGTTGGGTGGGTCTCTGATTCTTAGGACTTTTCTTGGGCTCTTTTCCTTCTGTTTGTTTTGTCTTGTCCAACTTCAAAGTGGTAGGGTTTTTTTTTGTTTGTTTGTTTGTTTTATCTCATTATATTTTGTTTCATTATGTTTTATTTTTATCTCTTAGAAGCCTGTTCTTTTTATATAAGAGACAGAAAGGGACCCAGATGAGGGAGGAGGTGGGGAGGAACTGGGAGGAGAAGAGGGAGAGGAAACCACAATGAGGATATATTACGTGAGAAAAGGATCTGTTTTTAATAAAGGGGGGTCAATTAAGTAGTTGCTTCCCTGATTGTACATGAGTCACGAAACCCAAAATCTTTCCTGTCTGGCCCTTACAAAAGGAGTCCACTGACTCCTGCATTAATATAGCAAATCACACACACACACACACACACACACACACACACACACACACAAACACATACATACAAGGAGCGGGGCAAGAACAACATCCAATTTAAGATCAGGTTTTATCCATGAATTCATTGAAAGTCAGATATTCATAGAAACAAGATCAACAGCTAAATTCCTTGGCTAGCCCACGATTCCTTGGCTAGCCCATATAATTAGTTGCGACTGTAGCAATAAGAGCCTGAGATATAAAGTGCTAGGGTTTGGAGTGTCCCCTACAGCCCGCTCTTGAAAGGGAATGGAAAGTCCAGGATGTGTGGCCTAATGGAAGGATGTCAGAACACTGGGGACATGCTCGTGAAGGGAGGTTGGGACACTGGTCTCTTCTTTCTTTTGCTTCTCAGCTTCCATGAGGTGAACATCACCCTGTGATCCCGGCCCTGATGCTCGACCTCACATACAGCAGGCCAACCAGCATGTGTAGAAACCTCTGAGACTCTGAGCCAAAATAAACCAGTCCCCTTACTAAGTTGGTTTAACTCAGGTATTTGTCACGGTGCTAGGAAGCTGACTAACATATGAAGCATGGTGGTCGGTGGCTCTGAGACACAGAAAAGACAAGAAGGTATTTCCATGACCCTTTCCTGGTAGGCAGACTGTAGCCATGTGTGGGGCTTTGGGACCCTTTTCTGTGAATACTCTCACATCCTTTGAGCAAAAAGAAAGCATTTTTATTTCCCTCTCAATGCTTAGTCAAGGCTGTTTGTAAGCAACAACTTAAATCTGTGGAGAGAAGCAGCATCTTTTTGGTTCAATGGGAGGGTGTTGTCAAAATATAGAATACATGTGTTTGTGTCTGTGTATGAAAATGGGAAAGAAGAAACACATTTTAAAAAATAAAAATAGATTCTAAAAAGTTCACAAACCAAGAGAAAAATAAACATTAAAACCTATACCAGTAATTTTTAGATATTTTGACCATAAATTACTCTTAAAAAATACTTTACAGTCTAATACATTACAACTAAAACAAAAATTTAAGCAAAGAACACCCTGCAAAGCTTTCTACGTGTGAAATTCTCTGTCCTGATATAGTCCATCCCATGGAATGATCTCTAACTTCACATCTGAATTGCTAATTCAGCCGCAGACAAATGGGTCATAGCCCACAGTCTGAAAAGCTCCGTCTATGGTATTTCAAGATAAACAGCTGTATACTCACAAGTGAGCTAATTGGATCCGTTATTTCAGAATTATTAATTGACCAAGTTAAGAAGGCCTAGCTCAGCTCCGATGCCAGAGGCTGAGATGCTGGGATTTTCAATGTGGCCTCCCTGGGCGCTGAGGGTTGAAGGCCCTGGCAGAGAAGTAAGAGGAGGCCAGGGAAGAGCAGAGGCGCTCTGCTCGGCTCAGCCCCGGGTGTACAGAGAAAGGAGAACCACTTTTCAGGCTCGATTCACCACCATTTAACTAAGTTTCATTAACTTTGTTTTAGCTACTGGGTTTGCTCTCTGGACCTAACTACTCCACAAATTTGAGTTTTTGAGAGTTTAAGTCACTTTAAGCCATACTCAGCTCAGATCCAAAGATGATTTGAACGTAAATGTAGCTGAAGCTAAAAGCAAGTGTTAATAAATTTACTTAAGTGTAGAAGGCATTTTGCTATTTTCATCAGTTTAAGCTTTAGTTCATTTGATAACTAAATCATGAAATAATGATATTATTACTATGACACATTTGAAATTGAAGAGCATAAATAATCATGCAAATGCCAACTTGAAATATACCTGGAATATCTTCTTGCAACCATTACTATTTTAAGCTTAATTATCATATATTATCCAATGAAGCAATTAGAAATTTTATAAGCGGAGAAATTCACAAATACCACACAAAGGCAGACAATGCTCAATTGTTTTATTTAAAATTATAGCCAAAAGAAAACTGTGCCTGAACGAGGTTTATCTCACATGTCTCAAAGATTTATAGTTAATTAAAGTAAAACACGGGTAGGTAATTCCAACTGCACGGCAATTTCATCCATTTAACAAAGAACTTACGATACCAGTATAAATTACAGATGCGAAAAAGCACAGGGATTTTGCAGTTGTTTTTAAAGAAATTATGCCCATGCCCACTTATTCTGCTAGAAAATCCCTGGTGAATTCCTCCCACTCTCTCTATCTTTTTAAAGATGAGGAACATGCTTGAGCCCTCTCCCATCAGGCCCAACTTCCATCCACGGGAGCCCACTCTGATCTGCTTTTTAAACAGCCCTGATATCTATCCCCTTTCCAGACCCAGAATCCAAACCACAAATACCTCTTTCCCACAGTCCCATGGATGCCTGGTGTGCCTCCCTCTTTCCCAGGCTCTCCATAAAGAAAATGGTCTGAAAGATTCATGGAAATCAGAGCAAGTTTCACGAAAGCACCTTCATCTCCTCAGCAATACCTTGCCCTCTCTCTACTACCAACCCTTACTCTCTGTGTATCCTGTCCCATTGTCCCAGCCTGATAACTAATTTTGTATGTCAACCCAGTAGAACCAAGGTGCCCAGATATTGGACATCTCCATGAAGATAAAACTGTGAGTGAAATTAATATCAAAACTGTTGGACTTTGAGTGGAACAGATTACCTTATTTGAGTGGGCCTCTTCCAAAAGACAAAAAAGATCAACAGTGAATGAGCACATACAAACACACACACACACACACACACAGACATAGTGTGTGAAAGCACACAGTGCATAGGTATAGACAGATATTCATGTGTGTGCAGATACATCATGCACACACATGAATGCAGGGACTCAACGCACATATACACATACATGCATACACACATGGCCAGAAAAATAAAACTTACAATAGTTTCTTAGGATTCAATCCTGCCTGTTCTTACCTCTTCGGGCTCTCTGTCTCTCTCTCTGTCTCTCTGTCTCTCTGTCTGTCTGTCTGTCTGTCTGTCTGTCTCTCTCTCTCTCTCTGACTCTGACTCACTGTGCAGCCAAGGTTGTCCCAAAACTTGTGGCAATCCTCCTACCTAAGCTGTGTGAGTGCTGAATTACTCTTGACTCTCTTCAGTTACATGTATAAAACAATTTCTTAAAATCTCAATCTCTTTACCTCTCTGACTCTCCATATATATATAAAATGTGGATATAGTAACATGTATACATGCATATGTACATACATTTATAAACGTCTTTAAACCTATGTACTTACTTACTGATAATTTAAAATGCATAGATATTAATTCATAAATTATTATATATTTATATATGAAGCGAGGCATAGATAAGGGAGGAGAGAAAGAAAGACGCTGTGACAAAGACTCAACCATAGCACAGCAGACAGGCCGAACCTCCTCTCCGACCTTGGCTCTTGCTGACACCTGTTTCTGGAACTCCTTTCCCAGGGTCAGCAGGGATATGCCACCCTCCTTCACCTCATTCATGCTGAGACTTCCAGTAGCTCCCTGTAGATACTTCACGCAGCCTTTACATCCTGAGTTGTTGTCGGGGTTTCTGTCCTTCCAGGTTCCCACAGTCATTAAGTCCCAAAGAAACCACACAGAGGTCAACATTAGTTATAAAACTGATTGGCCCATTAGCTCAGGCTTCTTATTAACTCTTATAACTTATATTAGCCCATTATTCTTGTCTGTACTAGCCACATGGCTCGGTACCTTTTTTTCAGCAAGACAGTCACATCTTGCTTCTTCTGTGATGGGCTCACAACTGCAGAAAGAGCTTCCTTCTTCCCAGAATACTCCTGTTCTCATTGACCTGCCTCTACTTCCTGTCTTGTTGTCCCACCTATATTTCCTGCCTGGCTACTGACCAATCAACATTTGTTTAAAATATAATTGACAGAATACAATTGTCCCACACCCCTGAGTGACTCCTGTTCGTGTTGGTTTATTCTTGGATGGATTCCAAGTTCCAGGTAGGTAAAGAGTGAAGGTATCTGTGACAATGCCTAGGATACAAAGATTATTCAAAAGATGGTTATCAAATAAATAACTAAACAAATCATTTCAAACTGTGCGGCTAAAGTCTGGGTGACTTCCTGTGCACTGTCCACAGTCAGAATTTGTTCAGCCTAGTCTGCAGTTCTCCATTTCAGATCCACACAAGGAAAAGGCAGCTAGGTATGAGAGTGTTGGATGCCCTCTTAGTTCCCCCACACAATATGGTAAGAATACTCAGGTGTATATAAAAAACGGCTTTAAAACCCCTTTTTGCATAGTTTATTCTAACAAGACCCTTGCAGAGATCAGAGCGAGGCTACTAATGTTTCCAAATAAAGTAGCATGATTAAAAATCTGTTCTTTGTATTTTCCTGGAATGCATCTTCCCCACTGGGTACCACCAAAGAGTCTTGTCAGCATGTGGACCTATATTCAAAGATTATACCTACTAACCAGTTTCTTTTTGAATTAATGAGATGATATTGTCTGTATTGCCAAAAATCAAAGCAAAATACTTTTTTTTTAATGTGAGAACTCAGGAAGCGTGACTCACTCCAACAGATATGCTAAATCCATCTACAGGGTGTTTTGAATATTTTTACTTCATACGCACATTATATCTCACTGCTGGGATTACCCCATGTTATTACTCTTAAGAACTGGTGTAAATTATGAAAGGAAGGGGGTCAAAATTTCTGAACAGAAAATTCTGATGAGATTGACTCATCTGCTCATTTATTTCATTTTTGAGATGCTGTTGAGACCAAGACTGAGCTAAATAAATGGCAAAGGCACACTAGGGAACAAAGCAGGTAAAGCTCCCGGGAATAGACTAGTAAGCCAATAGCAGGTATATTGTCCTGGAGCTATAATGCGTGTTATAAAGAGATGGACCTTAGCACAAGGTTAGAGGATGCATAGAGGAGTATGCTCTGCTGGGGAAGCTGTGAAAGCCCTCTGCGAAGCAATATTTATCCTGCACTGAAGGATGAAAAGAAGAAAGCCAAGAGAGAAACTGGGGTGGAAATATGGGGATAGCAGCTCCTGTAAGGATTGAAGCAGAGAAAGGGCATCATTTAGTCAATAATGCAAAAAGGCATTTTCTAAAAGTTGTCCTCCCTAACATCTGGATTTTGTCTTTCCTTTAGCCTCTGGCTTTGCTCTCACTCTTCAGTCTTAATTCCCACTCTGTCCTGGACACTGAGAGAATGGGGGAGACATTTCAATAAAAACCGCAAATTGAGTTTCCTGAGCAGAATTCAGTTTAACAGATGTACCAGTTGTTCACCGTGCAAGTTCAACCTAGTGGCACATTGATGAAGTCTGCTGTCAACTGTGGCCACTCCATTATTCCCCATCACTCCTTGCTCACTAGTCAAGCCCCTAGCTCATGGCTATCACGCTTAAGAAAGAAAAACACTTCTGATTGGACACATGGGATTGATTGCTCTTTGCCTTATATACTTAAAGTACTGATTTTGTAAGCCAAAGTCCAAAGCCTGTATTTGTCTTACACTTAGTCCCATGAATTTAAGAAACTTCAAGTCTGCTTTAATTCTGTCTTCAGTATATTAATGCTAGCACTTCTATACCAGAAAGTCTTAGAATTAAGTGGGGAATAATTCTCCAGATTTTAACCACTAATTTTCAATGAAGTTTAATCAGCATTTTATTGAATATACTTCAAAGAAAATTGTCATCAAGGGTCGATGACTCATGGAAGGAACTGGAAGAAATCAGAAAATCTGACTTGAAATCCCTGGAGAATTTAGGGACTGTGAGCTCCGCATGAATGCTTGTGTGACTTGCAATTGATTTCTCTCATTCGTCATTTGCATGTCACCATGAAATAATGGAATACTGTCTCTCTAATGAAAGGCATGTGTCAACAGAGTTAGACACGTCACCCAGTTAATCCCCACAAATGCTGGTTGAAATATAAATGCTGGATAACGTGTTAAAGGGAAAGTTGCTAAAGAAAAAGAGTATGCTGTGTTTGGTAGGCAAGCTGGGGTTGCAGAAAATTATAACAAATTAAAATTTCCAATTTGGCCATTGCTGGTCATGAGCTCTTAAACTATCTCCACTTCTTGTCAAAGTTCCGTTTTCTCATCTTTTGAAACAGAGATAGGAGCTACTAGCTGCGTTTCTTAACTAAGGTGATTGTTGTTATGATAAACACCATCACCAAAAGCAACTTGAGGAGAAAGGACTTTATTTGGCTTACATAACCTTAGTCACAGTTTACTGAGAAAAGCCAAAGAAAGAATTCAAATCAGGCAGGAACCTGAAGGCATGACCAGAGGCCATGGAGGAGTGCTGGTTACTAGCTTGTTTTTCATGACTTGCTCAGCCTGCTTTCTTATAGAACACAGGACCACCAGCCCAAGGTGGCACCATTCACAATGGTTTGGGCTTTTCCACAGCAACCACTAATTGAGAAAATGCCCTATAGGATTGCCTATAGTCTGATCTCACAAATAACTCTAGCTTGTATCAAGTTAACATAAAACTAGACAGAGCACTGTGCTACACAGCTCATATGGAAAGCGGTATGCAAAAACCAGGAAGGATGCTCTCTCTCCAACCATGAACTCTAGGTCTCCTTTCGTCTGCTTTTCTTTTACTTACTAACAACTTCAATAAAATTATTTAATGCCTTTCTTCCATTCTAGTTTTAAGTATAGACAAGACTTCCCAAACCAGATTGTCTATAAAACTGCTATCACAGAAATAAATCTTAAAATGACCCAAGGAACTTAATTCTTCTGGAATGGAAATCTTCACTACCTCGAGGGAAGTATGCCTACTTGGGATATATAGCTCCTAACACATGATATACAGTAACCAGACTCTGACAATCATGTGCGCATTCTTCAGTACCAATTTTTCTTTACTCTAAGAATGTAATCCTGCCATCTTGTAAAAGTGATTGATACAGATATAAAAGTTAGTCCTGCATATAAATCAGAGAGAATGAGTCACATAGAACTATGCTACATCCCTTATTTTTCTATTTGTCACACACATCAAAGTTTATGCATTTTTATTTTGCCTGAGATAATGCTATGAAAAGTTTTTAATTAAAAAAAACTTTCCGAAAGAATCTATTAGGTTGAGCTTAAGATGAAAGTGTTTACTTCTGATGACTCAGATACCAGCACAATAAGCCACATACTGGAAGGTAGATCAATGCTAAGACTTTAGTTCACCTGAACATCTCAATATATCATTTACATATATACATTGATTCATTATATAGGTGAGACTGTTGAAATTCAGAGAAAATAAGAAAATATTTAAGGTGGCAAAATTAGCTGCTAATGATATTATAATCCAAATCATAAAATGTGATGAATTCTACATAATCTTTATCCATACATTGCAAACAGCAAAATTAAAATAATAAAACAAATCCAAGATAAATTTTATTCTTTCGTTGCTTTTATTATTTTGGTCATTCGTTTGATATTTTCTTGTGAACTCATTTTATGGATGATGGACTCCTTGTTTTTACAATGCCCCTCCTTCCCTCCTTTCTTCTTTCCCTCCTTCTGCCTCAATCCCACAGGCAGACACAAGCACAGAGTGCTTTGTGCCAGATCTTCGCTACTTCCGATTATAAACTATCTTTTAGTACCTAACAACTTTGCCTCCCAGTTTCTTTCCCACTTGACTCACACACAAGCTCCTTGATGCTGCCTTTATCTTTTGAGCAGTGGAGATTTGCTTAGAAACTCTTTTGAAAACACCCAGATTTTGAGGATGCAGTTTGGTAGTGAAGGAAACGCTTCCCTCCTCAGGCTCACTCAATGCGTTTTCATCTCCCTTTCTTTAGCTGTTTGGCTCACATGGCTCTGGCTTAGCGTTTATGTCTCCTTGAGGAATTTGTTGTCTCAAAAATTAATTACTTCGCTACTAATAAACTCTGGATTCCAGAAAACCTGAAACTAGGTAACACCATCCCTCCTCCTGGGAGGTGTACCTATGCTCTCCAGTGTGGGATGCCGGATTTTTATCAATCAACTACTTTACTTAAATAGTTTTATAAGATTCTTGGATTTTTTTTTTTGTTCTTTTTAAGAAACTATTTGTAGAATATGCAGTTCTCGGTGTTTTGATTCTTAAAAAATCTCATTAGTGCTGTTGGGATGATTTGTCTCCTGTCTCTGTGAACATGCACTTGGCTGTGGTCGTACATGTTGCTGTGGGTTCCCTGTGGGCATAAATGGATGGAATCCATATTTAACTGTGCCAACTCTAGTCTCTCCTAATAAAGGAAGGAGTCAAAAGGGAGAACAAAAAAAGAGTCAATATTTTGATGAGCCTGTCACTGGGGAAGGCTGAAATGTGAAATCCCAGAAAAGAAAGAAAAAATGGCTTTTACTATGGAGATGCTATTTTAAGGAAGATGCTGCCCTGCTGCCCAGGGGAAGAGCTCTGGGTGACGACTGTGATGGGCTTGGGAAGGAAAGTCAACAGTGAGGACGGACTTACTATTTGCTGTGTGCGCCCTGTACCAAGGTTTTCTCCCCTTCAGTCTTCCCAAGGACTCTGTGAGACATGAGGCTTGTATGGTTTTCCTCCCCGTGCTTCTCACGGTGGGGTTAAACAAATGATTTTGAGCCAAATGACAAAAGATAAACCCTAAGCTTGCAGAAACAAACATTTAGTCACTGGCACTCTTGTTTTCAGTCTCTAAATATTTATGTCTAAGTCTGTGTTTTCTGTTTCCCTTTTTTGGTTTTGGTTTTGGGAATATGGCACGTGTGCTTGTGTGTGTTGTTGCTGTTGCTGTTTACTATTGTTGTTGTTGTTGTTTTCTGTTTTGCTTGTGCACAGGAGGGGACTGAACCCTGGGTACCATGCATGCTAGGCAAATGCTATACTACGATGTTAATGGTCCCTCAAAAAAAAAAAAAACCTGTTTAAATCACAGTTTTAAGAAACTGCTTCTCAGCAAGAGGCATTGTCCTGCCCAGGAACATTGGACAGTTTTTGGAGGTATCAAGGACTGTTGCAGATGGGCATTTATGTGGGCAGCAGCCAAGCATGCTGGGAGACACCACAGCATGCAAGGGGCAGCAGGATACAGAGGAGGAAGTGTTGATGTAAAGCCCTCTTATGTAGCTGTCCAATGAAAGGTAATCGTGCCTTTATATGGCTTGATTTCAACTCCGCATGCTCTGTTTGGTGCCTAAATGACTCCAGGCTTTGTGTCTGGCAGAGAGACTACACAAAAGGCGAAAGCTAACATCATTCCTCGGAGCCTCTGGGATGGAGGTCATGCATCCTTTGGGCAGGAGCCATGGCAATGAGAGTGGTAGACACCACAAGAAAGCACATCCTAGGCTTAAACCACCTATCCGGGCCACGTACGCAAATGTTCACAAGGGGGTGTGGCGGTGCTGTGCTCCTCAAATTGTGGGTGAGTAACCCGAGAAGCACGGAGGTGAAATAACTTCCTAAAATTGCATAGCTAATAAATATATTCTGCTCCCTGTGCAGACTCCGTTCAGCCCACCCCAGATATAATTAGTGTGGGAGAAACGTGGAGTCCCAGTTCTACCTTAATCCATTCCTGAACTAAAACTGGGACTTTTTCCTGGTGTAAACGAAGTGCTTTTTCCTGCTTAATGTTTTATCATCTTAGATTTAATAAGCAGCCAGCCCGTTTAAGAAAGTTGTTCTCGGGTCCGCAGCAAAAGAGATCCCAGGATCTCACCACAGGTGTGGAGCAGCGATACTGCTATGGGGGGGGGGGGGTCGTAATTTCTGCGGATTTGCTGCTGTCTTTCCCAGACGCAGAAACCCAGGCACGGGGAGGCTGAACCACTACGGACTCAGCTCAGCCGTGTTGGCCCAGTGAGTTAGGGGAGGTGTGAAAACAGAGCACAGCTGTTTCTGCCCGCAGGGCCCACCGCCTCCTGGTCGCCTGGAGGAAAGCAAAGGCTTCCTCATCCTCTTGAATGGAATGCTTTTTACAAATTATGTACATAAACTTCATTATCTTTGTTATTCTCAGAAATTGTTTAGGACCGAAAATGTGTTGTGAAAAATTAGGCTCTGGGAAGGAAGAAAGATGAGATGATGAAATCCCACCATCCTCATTATTATGCAATCAAATCACTCTGTGAAACTAATTAAGGGTGGAGAGGGGTTTTTATGCCTCTCAGAATCAAATGGGGAGAAAAAACATGATCTCATGACTTTCGTAAGAAAATGGCGAGGCTGTTCACTCTGTGCAGTCTAGTGCCTTCAAGGTGCTCCTCAAAATAGGGGTCCCCTCCCCACCACAGTGGCCACTTTACCATCCACAAGCTCCCTGGGAAGTAGGGGCAGCACGAACTTAGCACAAAGGAGGCTCTGCTCTAGGCCCCAGTACCAGAAGGAAATGGAGGGAGGCAGAGAGTGGCTCCTCAAACTTCCAAGTGCAGTGCCCCTCCTTTCTGCTTCACCCCGCTCCAGCTTTATTTCCTGTACTGTGATAAGCACCCTGACTAGAACCCCCAGAGGAGAGGGAAGGGTTCATCTGGCTTACATCACTGAAGGGAAGTGAAGGAAGGAAGTCAAGCAAACCATCCATCCTTTCACATCTACAGCCAAGAGCAGAAAGAAATGGATGGATCCTTTCTCCTTATCTGGTCAGGACCATCTGCCTAGAGAGTGGGGCCACCCAAGATAGGCTGGGTCTTCCTATATCAATTGATGCTCAAGTCAACCCCTCACAGCCCTACGTGATCTAGACAATTCCTCATCAAGGCTCTCACGTGATTCTAGCTAAAGGCAAGTTGATAAGTAACCACCACATCTCCCTTTATGAAATTAATTAGCAAAAAAAAAAGGACATTAAGATAGAGGAGCATCACATTTTCCAGAATCTTCCTGACTGTCTTTAGCAGTCTATCATCTTATTCATTTTTTTGGCAACAGTGTGGTTTGGGGAGGGAGGAAATAGAAGTTTTACACGCATATAAAGCATTCGTGATCTGAAAACCTGAAATCCACAACACTCCAAAATTCAGAACTCGTTCAATTTCAACACAACATCACAAGATGAAAGTAGCATACTGTAGATCTGTTTCATACACAAAATTATAAAATCCCTATGCTGGGCGGTGGTGGTGTACGCCTTTAATCTCAGCACTTGGGAAGCAGAGGCAGGTGAATCTCTGTGAGTTCAAGGCCAGCCTGGACTACAAGAGCTAGTTCCAGGACAGACTCCAAAGCTACAGAGAAACCCTGTCTCGAAAAACCAATAATAACAACAACAATAATAATAATAATATCCCTTCCCACCTCCTTGGAGAAGAGAGTCTGTCTCAGTTACCCTACATATGAGCAAGACTGGAGAACCCTACAAAAGACAAAGATCCACTTGTTGGCTTCTTTCTGCTCTCACACAAGCTTGGTGCCTAAAAGTAATGCAGGTCAATTCTTATAGACATTTATAGATCAGAAATCTCAGCTGGGGATGCAGGAGGAATTGGACGATTAGAGGGAGGGGTGGAAATGCTGAAATATTGTACTCATGTATACAATTCTCAAAAAAAATAGAAAAATAAAAACAAACAAAATGTTCAGTTGGCTAAAATCAACCTGCCACCTCCAAGATAAATCCATTTCCTTCTCTTCCGGCTTCTATAGGCTACTTGCAATTCTTGGCTTACAAACTCTTCCTCCACCACAAAAAAAAAAAAAAAAAAAAAAAAAAAAAAAAAAAAACCACGGTATAGCATCTCCAGAACCTTTTCTCTGTCTGGACTTGTTCCCTACCCTCACATCTCCTTCTCAGACACCCCGCCCACTAAGGAAGACTTGCTAGTAGAGAAGTCATCCCTGTGGTTCAGGGCGGTCTCCCGAGCCCCCTATTATCATAGTTTCATCCTCAGCACCCCTTGAGATGTGGATGATAGCACAGATTCTGGAGACTGGGAATGACTAATCTGAAAGATTATTATTCCTTCAACCCAAGGCTAAGGCTTGGGAGATGAATCAAACCCTGAGGGATAAAATCAAAAGCCGATCCCACAGTCAGACACAGAATTCTGTTCCAGCTTAGGCAGTACAGAATTATATGACTTTTAAGTATATTTTTACATCTTCTTGACTTCATTTCCTCTTCTATAGCACAGAAAAAAAATATACATCTCCCATAGTGTATTAAAAAGGAAAAGCCACCTAGTGTAAAGACAGGTGTTCATTCCTGGCTCGCCCTTTTCCATCCCATGCTCCTCCCTCAATTGGCTATGATACTCACAAGAACTGTGCGGAACTTCTAAGCTTAACAGCTGCGTATCTCTTGACCTGTGCAGCATCTTGAGCTCCAACCGTCCTCCAAAACATGGAGTTGGATCAAGATAGAAGCATTTAGTGAGCAATGAGATAGTGGCGGGGTAGGCATTGGGAGCTGAGTGTTGGGCTCCAAATCCCATGTATGTTTTACTCCCCGCAAAGTCCCTGTGCTGGCTCTGGTCCCCGCACTGAGGAGACTTTAACCAGGCTGGTGTGTAGGAACTGGAGCACACTGCTCTTTATCTTTGTGAAGTTCGCAGATGAGCAAAACAGGATCAGGAACTGTAGGCTGGAGAAAATATTTTTTTCTCCGGGAGGCACTTGTTACAAGTTAGGAAAGCAGTTTGGCTGTTGCGACCGCATGGCTTCTGCCAGTTTGGAAACCCATACAGGTCTCTAGTTCCCCAGGCATTATCGGTGGAACCAATAACCGTGGTGATTTTTTTTTTTATGTAAAAAGAATTATCACTCTGAAAGAACGTGTGAGAAACACTTGACTTCCACCTAAGGATTTCTTAGTGAAGAATGCATTATGGCGGAGAGATCCTTTTTGTCTCCAATCACAGTGACTGCGTAAATGTTTTCCAGGCCTTAAGTCTGCAAAAGATGGGAAGATGCTTCTACGTGTCTCCATCGTGGGTCCTAATTCGGATTATTAAGGAGCAGGGTAATTATGGCCAGAGGCTCTTTGCCCTTGGTGACTGACGTAAGGGACCCTGCAATCCATTCTCCTGACTGGTGATTAACAGGCCAATGAGTTGGATCCTGGCACAACAATTAAGATTGAGTGGTGTCATCTGTTTTGTAATTAAAGCCTATCTTCCATATCCTCTGAACACTGCCTTGGTGTCTAATTGGCTGATCTGTTTCCTCTCCCTCTGCTGCTGGCCCCCCACAAGGACATCAAGATAATCGTGATCCGACTTCACATAGAATACCCCAGTGGAAGGGAAACGCGCTCTCTCTTTGGCACAGAAAGAGCCCTGAAGTCCTAATTTAGAAGCAGGACATAAGCAGCCTGGGGCCTTGCTGCTCCTCCGGGTTCTCAGGGTGTTGTTTAGAGTCTAAAATTAAAAGATAAACTCAACACGTACAGGCAAAAAAAAAAAAAAAAAAGAAAGAAAAAGAAAAAAATACTGTCCCTGTCCAGTAACTAACGCCTCCGAAGACACACAGAACTCACCAAGACACGAATGGTGGATACTATAAGAACAGAACAGGCTGCTCGTGGGCTTCTCTGTGCTGCGTCACAATGTTTTTCCAAATGAAAAGCAAATAAGGAAAGAAAGCCTGGTTCATCTCACTCACTTGCAGACAAACAGCCTCTATGATTATGTTAAATTCTCTTGTTAAACACCATTAAAATAAGCTTCCAATGTGTTTCTTAGCAGAGATTATGGAAGCATTGGGCTTACTTTACTCCTACTGACTTATTTTCCTGTTTCATCTTAGCCACTAGTGATGTAGCTCTGTGGTAAAGTACTTGCCTAGTGACTAAAAGGTCTTAGGTTCAAACCCCAGCATGGGAAGAGGGGATAGCACAGGATACTATAGATGTTTATAAGGTAACACACCTCATAAAAAAATGGGAGAAGGAAACATCAGGAAATAAAGAAATAAATCCTCATGAGAAAAATGGAATTTTAGGGCTGGAGAGATAGCTAGGTATATAAAGCTTTTGCTTAGCAAGCATGAGGAACCCGTGGAATGCTGGGCATAGTAGCACGAATCTGTATTTCCTATGCTCCTGTGACTTAAGGGGAGAAGGGAACAGGAGAGCCCCTGGAAGTCTGAAGGCCAGCTTGTCTGGTCTACACAGCAACAAACAAAAGCCCCTATCCCAAAGAAGGCGGGTCAGGACCTACACCAACGGTTACCCTCTAATCTGATCCCTAAACACCCACTGGACCTTGCAGTCATGTGACTCACCCACACCAGAAGAACATACACAGAGCCCAAAGGGGGAAAAAAGGAAAAAAGAAAGATAAGTTTTTCAAAAAGAAAGAAAGCTGATTCATTCAATTCACTTGACAGCCTCTGTGATTTTGTGTTAAATTCTTCGTGCTAAACACCACTAGAATACATTTCCAACTTGTTTCTCAACAGAACACACACTCTTAAAGGAGAAAAGAAAGAAAGAAGTGGAATTTTTTCCTCAAAAAAAAAGCACTAATTTACAACTAAAATACCATTTGCAAGATAATCCCAAATCTGTTCTCAGTAGAACAACATGTCCATTCAACTTAGTCAAAATCAAGGTAATGCTGAAGAAAAACTGGAAATCCACACAAAAGATGTGTAACAGCACAGTTTCTCACTCAGGATCAAAAGTATGTTAATTAATAAGCAAATACCCAGGCGAGATCTCCTGAGCTGTTAGTGGAAGGAGCAAGAGGAATCTTAGGCAAAAAGCTAGCAGCCACGTTAGGACGGACCCCTAACACTTTAAGGATAGTCAGGAAGCCAAATACACTCTTCTTTAATCTCCTTCAGCCACACGATTGTGTCTTAATTGCCGTTCTCGTTGGTTGATGGTGTTCTCATTTATTCCACTTCTCTCTCCTTGGCCCGATGTCGCTGCCATTTCATCTCATCTTGAGATGACTCAGTGTGCGCCGATCTGGGGACCAAATGTTCAAACTCTTTTCAACAGATCACATTCACAAAATTGATCTTTTAATCAAGTTCTCACGCGTCTGTATGCTGATCTGGAACGAGAGGAGGCGTGACCTGGGAGCCCCAGGGCTGTGTCCACTTGGCCCTTGGGACTTCTTTCCTCATTGGATCTTTCCTGGAGGATTGTTGGGGGTGGAAGGTGTGGGATCCCCGTCAAATACATTTAAATGATTCGAGCTCATTTTGAATATTGTGTGGGTATGTCTTTTGTGGCTTAGCCGCAGAGACAAATGGTTTGAATGTCCAGCTGTAAAGGGGCACAGTCTGCCTGCCGTTGCCCTACTTCTACGATCACACGGCCAGGTCCTGCTGGCCCGTCAAGGCCTTTATGTCTTCTCATAGATGCCCTCCGAGCCAAATGCCTTTTCACACTCTCGACGTAGCCATTAGCATTTAACTTTTGCTTCTGCTCATACACTGCTTTGTTTGGAGCCCTTTAATTAGAAATGGTTAATTTGACTTCTTGTCTTAAGGCAAGGAGAAAATGAGTCTTAAACAGTATTAAGCTCCCATAAATATTTCACTTCATGCTAATTCCCATGCTTCCAGCTGAGCTGTTTGAAGTTCTCAGAAAAGTGTTGATGTTCCCCTCGATTAAATATATAACTGGGAAACACTAAAATAATAATCAAATTTGCAGTCCCATACCTTTTCCTCAAAAATTTTTATTCTGGACCTTTTCTTTCTAAGACTGCTGTGATTCAAGACAAGCACCTGGTAGCCATCCCAAGGTTGGGTAGGTCATAACCAGGGCTTTGAAGAAATCTTAGAGTGCCCTCAAGTGGACAGATGTTTAATTCACCCCCTAACCTCTAGAGAGGGATATTGGCTACACTATCAGTCCAGAACAGAAACATTTAGTTGACCCAGTCTACAAGCAGAGAAGTTTCCTCTTTGAGTTAGCAATGCCCCAAAATTCAATGAAAGTTCTCCAATCAAATGAACTTGTGGACAGTGGAGGAGGGATCTGATTATTGCTTTCTTCTTGTGCAAATCTAAGTTCCAATAAATATTTACAACATACTTTTCAATTCACTTGTATAAAATGGTGTTTGCTGAATACACTGGGAAAGCAATATATGGAATTATTGAGCTATGTGTCACAGTGTTCAAGAGCTTTATTTATATTGAATCATTTCATCTTCATAACATTGGTGTTCTAGGGCTCAGAGAAAGAAATGGAGACACAGATGTTAAACACCGTTTAAAAGGTCACAGAGATAGAACATGGAAAATCAAACACGCATGTCTGTCTATACAGGCACACTTTATATATGCACCTCATAATACATACACAGACATGTATATTATAAGGAACGTGCAGTCATACACATTATAAGGAGCATATTTGGGGGTTGGAGAGATGGCTCAGTGGTAAAAAGAACTGACTGCTCTTCCAGAGGCTCTGTGTTCAATTCCCAACACTCTCATGGCAGTTCACAACCAGCTGTAACCCCAGTCCCTCTGTGGCCTCTGCAGCACTGAACTCCCTTAGTGCACAGACATGCATGCATGCAAACACTCATACGCATAAAATAGAATTTTTTTTAAGTAAAGAAGTATGTTTTATACCAAAAACTCTTTTATGGGTTATAAAAACTATAAGGGGAGAAATGTAAGCTACAAGCACCTTGACCACCAAACTTGGCTCATAGTTTGTCATTATTAGTGTTTCCTACTACGCATTGTAGTCAGGAGTCATCTCACCTGAACTCCTCGCTGGCTTCTCTATTCTTGCTTTATTCAGACCACTGAATGTTCAGTTTCCCATATGACTGTTCACTTGCTGGTCCCTGTATTCTATAAACCTCCATCAGTTACATCACGGCTGACTCATTGACACAGTCTTAGAGTCTTCGCAGAGAAACTTTTCTTGACCTTATGTATGTAAGATGCCACTTCACTCTCTGCTATTCAGAATCCTTTTGTCCTGTCCATTCAGTCTTCATGAGTCTCATCTGATCTAAACACAAATGACCTTCCTGTCCTTCATTTTCTTTCTGTCTCCTCATGTTGGTCACTTTCCTTGCTACTAGGATGAAATGCCCTTACAGGAGCAACTTGAGGAAGTAGCTTTCTGGCTAACAGTTTAAGGTTTAGTCCATCCCAGTCAAGTCAAGGTGGCATGAATTCAAAGCAGTTAGTTACATCTTACCCTGCTCAAGAAGTACAGAGAAAGATGAACAGCATGCTCAACCCACCTTTTCCTTTTTATATAGTCTATGATTCTAGCCCAGGGAATGATGCTACCCATGGCAAGAAGGTCTCCCAACTGCAGTTAACCTAATTGGGATAATCCCAACAGGCATGCTCAGAAGCCCTTCTCCCAGGTGACATTAGATCTCATCATGCAGACGGTTGAGATTAACCATCACACTTTTCTGTCTGAGTATAAACCACAGCAGGCAGGATATAGTGTCCGTGAAATATGAGGAGCTCAAAATGTAATTCTTGGTGAATTAGTGAATTGCTATACTTTTTATTCTGATGGGTTCTGACAGCTTTTTTATTAACTGAGATGATGTTCAAACTCCCAAATTTCCTTTTTCCCAATGTTATTCTGTATGTATTCTTAAATATTCTACACCATATTTATATTTCTGGCATACTAATGAATTTATTTAAGGGTCTGTTTTTGTCCCTGTAACTAGAACTTGAGATACACTACTTTTAAAATATATGCGAGAAAAAAGTATGCTAAAAGATGATTTGGGTTGAGTGGTAGTGGCACACGCCTTTAATCCTAGCACTCAGGAGGCAGAGGCAGGCGGGTCTCTGTGAGTCAAGGCCAGCCTAGTCTACAAAGTTCCAGGACAGTTAGGACTACACAGAAAAAACTTGTCTCAAAAAAAATAAAAAATAAAGGATTTGAAAATTTCTACGGATTATGGTAAAGCTTAAAAGTAGCCTTCTGTCTAGCCGTATGTCTAATGCCCTCCATCTCATGCATAGAACTGGAGTTTATATAGTCCTGTTTCCTAGGATACAGTCCTTCTTTCTAAGGTTTCTATCATTGTGATAGGGGGTCCGCTCAAATTCTGTATAGGCACAGAATTGTGTATACATGTGTGCATATAGATAAATATTTATTTACATACATTTATTTATTCTTCTGTATTGAGGCTACTTTGAAAAGTATGAGCATGCGCTATTAGCCTATCTCAAGGCACCTTGTACTCAAGTGTCAATTACTCACAAATGAGCGGTGTGAAGCTGTCCATTTATCAGCGCCAGCAATAGGAGGCGAGGCCCGGGGTTGGAGGACCTCTCTGTGCCCATGTATTTGTAAAGAAATTCTGAATGCCACCAATAGGGCACATTCCGTTTCCTCCACTTGATTTCCACTCCTCTCCCTCTTCTTTATCCAGACTTTTTTTTAAGACAGAGAAAACCAACTACTCGTCTAATGTCTCTGCAAGCAGCTACCCAGCTAACAGGCGGGGGGAGGGGGACATCAAAGCTTATGCATGGCTGACTGCATAAACCCTTTATTTTAGGGAAGCCATCCCCAAATGAGTAACTTATTTATAGCAGTGAAAACTAAATGAATAATTTCTCCTTTTCAAGGAACAAATGAAAGACAAACTCATTTCCAAATGTGTTTTCTGAGTTTTTTTAATTCAAAAATGAAAGGTCAAAAACAGATTATATTTTTAATGCATGCAAGAAGCAATACTCTTGCCACATTTTAGAATATGAATCAAGAAAATTATGAAATTCAAATTTATCATAAAATAACTTTTGCAGTTCTTTTGTATTTTGTTGATCAGCAGGGAATTGTAGGCATTTTGAGACACTAGTTAGCTTATTTGTATTAATTTATGCCTATTGTTTGTACTAACATGACTGATATTTGCATTTTTATTTGCTTTTAATTGCTAGAAAATTTACTCCTTTTTGCCAGTCTTTTTTTTTTGCATGATAAAAAGCATTTGTCAGTTTTTTTTAATAAGAACCAGATGTCTGCAAATATGGAACAATTTATTATGAAGTATAAGTTTTTTATTAATGGATTAAGTGTAAATAGCAATTTTATACTTTGCCAAGTGATTTTTTTACATCCTCTATATTCAGTGGGCTAAATGTAAGTAATTTTGTTTAATCACGGGAAAATTAATGGGAAAATCTGAAGACATCACTAAATAATGAGCGTGCTCCCTCCAATTATCCCCATTGTACGTTTACTAATAACTGCTTCAATCAAGGTGTCTTTCACCGAAACCAATCACTCAACTTTATTTCAGTTGTAGCTTATAATGACCCATTGAAGTATCATAAAACACTCCCCTAATTAAGACGTGACGGGAACGCACTATGAACGCAGGTAATGTGAAGGAAACGGGAGGCAAATTTCTACACCACCTCCTATCTACCAGGTTCTCGGAGGTACACAGGCCTCCCCTGGCAGAGCCACGTTGCAACCCCTGGCCGTGTCCATTTTCACCCGCTCCATGCTGCCACGTGCACCATTAGACTCTCCCAAGCTTCTCTCTGGCCCGTACTACTGGGTCAATCCACTGAGGATACTAGAGAGGATAAAAAAGAAAGGTTCCACTCAGAGGCCTGATTTTCAACCTGTGGGTGGCGACCCCATTGAGGTCCCATATCAAATATCCTCTCCATCAGATATTTACATTATGGTTCATAACAGTAACAAAATGACAGTAGCAAATTATTTACGCCTGGGGATCACGACAGCATAAGGAACTGTCGTAAAAGGTCGCAGCATTAGGAAGGTTGAGAACCACAGGTTTGGAGGGTCCATCTCCACATCCCGTCTCCGTTTTCCATTTCCTCTATCTCATCTTTTGTCCTCTAGCTGGATTTGAATATACTGGCTATGAACATGCTTTGATCAGCGAAATTTTAAAAATCTGCTCGCTCGTGCAGAAATTTAATGTCAATATTTGTGCCCAACATCTGAATGGAGAAGTGGGTCCCCGTGCACGTGCCTCCTCCAAATTCCTTTCATCACACTTACTTCCTTATTCGATATGATTTCTGATGTTTGGGGAGTACTGTGGAATCGTGCTGATAAGATGGCAAACAGCAAAATTTATCTCATTTCAGAAGGAAATCCACACAGATTTGTACACTTACGAATACATAGCCATTTAGCCGTCTTACATTTTTTTTAATGCGCAAGGGGGAAAAATAGCTTTTCGGGAAGAGAAGTTGTTTAAGAATGAATGAAGCCAGTTTGTTTATTTAAAGCTTGCGTTGTTCCAGCGAGGATTTAGAGCATCTGAACAAGACAGGTAAGCATATGGGGTGATGTCTAATAAATGGTTAGCCCCCGAAGATAAGTCGTTTAGAGAGGAATAAATCAGGCGCTGAGGATAGGATCCATGCCATCACAAAGCCTGAAGGAGCTCTCTGTGGTCCTTAAGGATGCTGAACAGCCTGAACAAATCTGTGTCCCCTAATGGATGGAGATGTCAGAAGATGGTGGGAGTGTCATGATTTCCCACCAGCCATCAGCACACTAGATTACAAGGGGTGCACTTTGAACCATATTCTCCGTAGCTATATATTTATTGTCCAGAGCGATCATGCCTTACATGGCTTACATCCAGGTTGGGGCAAATTTGAGCCAAGGAAATTCTAGTCCTTTGTGTCTTAACAAGGGGGGATAATTCTTCACAAGCAGTAATAAATCTGAGTGCCTCTCCATATTTAATCTCCAACCCTCAAGCCAGTATTTTTGATAGGGTGGCTACTGGATAATCTTACCCATGTGATTAAAAATTGACTTTTTGGTAGTGACACCGAGAGAAAAGAATAGATTTCTCCTTATCTCCCGCAGGATTTCTTTTTCTGGGAAATTGGTTTCCCATCCTCAATTCTCTGTAGCCATGTCAGGTTCTTCCTCTCACGTTTTCTTCTGAAAGACCAAATGGGAGAAACAGCAGGGCAAAGTAGGCTTCTCAGCTGAAGACACTAAATCCATTTCTGACCCTTGTTCATGCATGCTTCAGCCTTGTGAGTTGTTTGTTCAACTTCTGGGAACTGTGGGATCTTGGTTTCTGCATCATTCAATGGAAACCATAATATTCAACTCTAGACAGCTAAGCATCCAGAGGTCTCCAGACAGGTCTCTGTGATAGTTAAGCATCCAGAGGTCTCCAGAGAGGTCTCTGTGACAGCTCAGCATCCAGAGGTCTCCCTGCTTCTTCTGTAATTGACTACTAGTGCACAGACCATGCTCAGTGAATGGTGATTACTTTTTCATTTTTAGGCTCATTGAAAATTTGGATAAGAAAGGGTGTACGCTCTGAAATTAAGGTTTAGGCTCTTATATTTTCATGTTTAGTTGTTTACAGGTAGTAAATTAATATTTTTATATTTCCTAAACTTTATATGTAAAGGTTTGTTTTTTTCGGTTTTGGATATAACCATCAAACAATGGCTGTTGAAAAGCATCCAAATGGGAGGTATGTCCTGAAGTTTGAAAACAGGACCCAGTGCTGCCTGACTGAAAACTGACAGGAACCCACTGCAAAGTCCCATTTCAAAGACAGGAAAGGCATACATAGGAGGGGCCTTTGCTTCCCTCACATCACAAATCCTCTCACCTCAATCCCAAGTTAAGCTCTTTAGATTCTGTCCCCTTAAAGGATACAGAATGAACTATCATTTAAGTTCATTCTTGCCCTTGTTTATACTGTTGCCATTCAAGACAGTTACTAAAAACAGAACAGAACAAAATTAGGAATCAATCTTGTACCTTAAAGACTGAGAGAACCTTAAATTTAAAAGTAAAACTGGACATAAAATGTATTCACATGCCCCCAAAGTTTGCACCCACCACCGTTACCCCTCAGATTTACAGTATTGCCCCAAGCACGAGCAGCTGTAACAAATCGTCAGAGCCATCCCTTTTTATTTATTTTGCTAAATTGCTATTACTTCCACAGCGTTGCTTTCTAACATTTTCATTATGTACACTAAATGAGCCAGGCATGATGGCTCAAGCCCATAATCCCATCACTCAGGAGGCTAATGCAAAAGAACTGACACAAGTTCAAGACTAGCTGGACCACATAGAAGTACCAGGCCCACCAGAGGATGGAGCAAGATTCTGTTCAGAAGAAGAAGGAATGAGGGGAGGGAGGGAGAGAGGAAAGGAGGGAGGAAAGGAGGGAGGAAAGGAGGGAGGGAGGAAGGAAGAGAAAGAAAGAAGAGTTAATGACCTCTAAAACCTAACTGGGAAAATTATCTTTTATAATTGTTCAATATATAATTTTTATGTTTTTCTATGTAAAATCAAGTAGGAGATGAGACCTGGGTGCTATCACACATTCTTTCCTGGGGTTGGGCACGATTTCCATTTTCTGACATGCTATTCCATCAAGTACATGTACACACACACATACACAAAAATCACTGTAATTGAGAGAAAAAATAATGTTAAAATCTGGACAAGAACTTATTTAAAAGTTAGACATTACTTACATTGATTGGATTTTCTAGGAACAAATTAGAACACAGTGTTCATACTTGATGCATTTACTTTTCCTAGTTCTAAAAACTCCTTTATTATAACAATACTGTCCTTAAGAAATATAATATCATAGATGTAATTTTGCATTTTCTAGCAGCCATGTTAGAAAACAGTTGATATTAATTTTAATGGTACTTTTTATTTAACTCAACATATACATAATCCTTCCACTTGAAATCAGCATTCTTACTATGAAAATTACTAATGAGACATGTTAGTCCTTTTGTGGACTTCCAGATCTGGTGTGCATTTCATGAACATCTTGATCCACACCAGCAACTACTCGTGTTCTCAATGGTCATATTAAGCCCATGGCCACTGGACTGTATGGCACAGCGCTGGCAACTTAACCCCTTCTCTGTGTCGTATGCATACAACTTTTTTCCTAACCTTGTGCTTAACTACACTGCAATATATTCAGTAACTTAAAAACTAGTATGAGGTTTGGACCATGTGTTTATTTCTCTATATAGGTGTAAGGGGCATAAACGACACACTTAAGTAGCCAAACACCCTAATACAACTTTGACCAGTAGCTAGAACGATGTTCACTCATCCTTTATAAAATAATGGGGCCTGTTAGGTCATCTATTTCGGTGTAGCCCAGATGCGCTGTTCGGGGAATCAGAACCATTCCTCTGCAGGGCATCCAGTGATAGATAGATATTGAAATCTGCTAAATGTGGAAATTTGAAAAGAAACAGAATGAGAAGCATAGACTTTTATAACTTGAAAGGTCCCTGGAGGAGATCATTGCAGCTTTCTTATTTTACAGTTGAAGAAACTGAGGCCTAGAATACCTAAGGGCTTTGCCAAGGGCCACAGAACTCATTAGGACACAGAGGAGACAGACGGAAAGTAGATTTCTTACCTCCAAGTAACAAGAAGTGGTTTAGCTATTGCTCGGACACTTTAGATGATTACCAAATCCATATACCTAGTTCGTGCTATTTAAGTAGACTGTGTCTTCATTTATGTTCAGAAGCTTTTAAAAGTAAAATTTAGCTTGTTAAAAGGTATCGATATAAAGTATGAAATTATATAGACGATCATTCCTGGGCATACACAGGAGCACATATTTAAAAATAAATGGTTGATAAGACCAACTCTAAAAAGCAAGGTGAATTTAAGGGCCGGTATGACTGTTATGGAATCGGTAACTCTCGGGCACTTCTCTCAGCCTTGTGGGCAGGCGTCTGGTGGTGCAGGTGAAGAATCTGACAAGGCAGCTGCACAGTGTCCATTTAAAATCTCACTGCACTGAGGTTATATATTAGAAGCACAACAGAGGAATCCACAACTCTCTGGCTCCAGATGAAATGTGCTTGCACTTTCTCCAGCCTTCCCTTTATTGAAGGATGCTCTCTGGCTTGCGTCTCTAGTCCAAGTGGGGGGAAAGGCACATCGTTTTAGCAGAGACAATTCTTCAAATGGTCTTTCAGATAAATGAACAGGATCTCACTGTCTCTGCCTTTGTATTCGTATGGATTCATTATCTGTGAATTTTTCTGCAAACGGAGGAATGAATTGGGCCAGCAGATCTCAAAGTGTGGGCTGACGAACACTCAAGCCTCCGGGACAATAGAAGGTAAAAAGAAAGTCCCTGGACTTAGAAGTGTGGAAAAGTCTGTTCTCTTGCATCACTGTTGTGAGATCAGCCGTAGGCATTAGCATATGAAAGTCTTGGAGACTGGAGGTTAAAAAATGATTCTTCTTTTAAGACAGATGTACCCATTATTGGACCATAGCAGTTCCCAACTCCCACCTTCCGCAACCTCTGTTTTCACCCCCATGGAACTGAGACTTGCATGTGGGATGCAAGGATGTGCTAGCCTTACATATTAACTTCTTCAGTTTAAGAGGAAGGGGAGGAGCAATTCCGCTTCACCAGACGCATGGGCTCGTGTAAAGAGCTGAGGGAGTATTCCTGCCATCACACTCTGAGGACCTGGAACTGCACTTAGAGACCGCGGTGCAGCAGCGGTCATGTAGATCATTCCTAGCGAAGAAAAGCTGGTGACGAGCAAATGACCCTGGCACTTTATATGCAGAGAGCAGGGGTCACCTTACCAAAAATGCCCTTCTCTCTTATGAAATGCTCATCTTCTCGGCCTGCCAACTGCAAGGAAGACAGGAATGCTTGTCTGATGATATGAATTCATGTTTCCCAGAGTCAGGAACACAATGCCAGGATTCGTCCCAATTATTCTCCATGCTAATATGGCATCATGGAACAGAAAGTGGATGAAGGGGTGCATGGTAACCACCCTCAGTAGTGTGTGATGGAGTGGAGGGAAGCATGTTCTTTCACGGTTTCGCACATCTTTCCTGCGCACCTTGTAAATCGCATCTGGAGCAAATTCTTTAACTTTCTGGTTGCTTCGTTACTTTTATAGTCCAGCCTAGCTCTGTGCAGTTGGAAGATTCCAATTCGCATATGGTCCAAAGCTCTTTCACGTCTTTGGCCTCACGGTAGTTTCCTTACCTCTCTTTCCCATAGTCGCTAGTCCTAACATTCTACTGGATGCAGAGAGCGGGCAAAGCAAGTCTCTCTTGTTCTCAGTGTGGAGACTCCTGAGCCACCATCAGTGGTCAAAGCTGTGAATCCAGGCAGTAGTTCACATGTGAACCAGGTGTGAGGTGTCGGGCACCTAGAAGCCACCCACTCACACATCTTCTTAGGGGGATACATCCACAGCTAGCCTTCATCCCTATCTTTCTGGATCTTTGTGGTCTCTACTTACTTGGATTGTCTCATCTACATTGGATATATGCATAATGGGCATGGCCAGGGGCTCTTCTGAAATGTTCCATTAGCCCCTGGAGAGAAATCTTATTTTTCACATGGTTTTCAGCTAGGGAATACTAGCTGTTAAAGATATCTAAATTAGAGTGGTTTGACCCTTGCAGAAGTATATCTTTAAAAAAAAAAATAAATCTGCTTTTCGCCAGATGTGAACAAACTTCAGAAACCCGATTCCTTCTGCCCTATAGCTTTCCCCTCCCCCACAGCCATGAGCTTATTAACCTCTAGCTTCCGAGGAAAAGGCTGCAGAAAATAGCATGGGCGGGTTGTCCTAGGTGTCTTAGTAACCGTTCTGTTGCTGTGAAGAGACACCATGACCAAGGCGACTCTTATAAAAGAAAACATTTAATCAAGGGCTTGCTTATAGTCTCAGAGGCTTTGTCCTTTATCATGATGGTGACAACATAGCAACACTCACGGCACTAGAGACATAGCTGGAGCTACATGCTGGTCTACAGGTAGAGAGAGGGAGGGCAGCACTGAAACCCCATAGGCCACCCTAAGTGACACACTTCCTCCAACAAGGCCACACTTCCCAGTCCTAAACCTACCAGGGTTCTACTCCTTCTTGACTGGGCATTTAAACATGTGAACCCAGGGGGTCCATTCTGACTCAAACCACCACAGGAGGCCTCATACATGTACCCCTTGCAGCTTATCAACAGACTTTTGTCATGTGCTCATTGCTGCAAAGCAGACTGAGTCTCCCCAAGAGCCCAGAAGGTAAAGGTGATGCAGATCAGCGATACTTAGTTGTTGAAGAATGACTTCACTCCACCACTTCATGGGGCAGCATGAAGTGTCACCTCAGAGGCTCCATCAGATCCCCTGACCCCTTTTCCTAGTCACCCACCTGATTTCCCCTTGATAGCCATGAATGGATGACAGTATGCCACCCATGGCATACTGACCAGTGACACCCAATAGTCGCAATTTCAACCCTTAATTAAATGGGTCCAGTGTTATATCTTCCTGAAGAAGCAGTTTTTCTTTATGTGTGGAGATATTTAAGCCAACAAAACCTGAATCTGTGGGACTAAGGAACAAATTACTTACAGACAAGACCTGGGCATAATAATGAGAGGTACCATCCTGTCCATAAATGCTATTTACAGGAAATCTGCACCCAGTATCATTCTCTAGATCAAAACCTCATGTAAGATAGTAACACAGCTTCCCAATGCTGTCTCTCAACTGCTGTTGTATCTCAATTCTCAACAGGTCAGTCAATTTTTGTTCAAGGCCCTAGACTTCATCAAGATACATGGTAGACATAAGATAATCCCATGAACGTTTAGCAGTGACCCTTGTCATGTAAGATCACACATGCAATACTGTCAGAATCATGTCATGTGTGGAAGGTGCTATGTGTATATCCAGGACTAATACATATTCCAGGGGGAAAGAGAGTTGATAGAAGTGACTGGTATCTGAGTTCCTGCCTGGTCCTCTCCAAATGATGATAACATCTTTGGGTTTAAGAGACAGTTTACTCTATATTTGAATATGACACACCAGTTCTTTCTCCGTTTAAGCAAAGAGGCTCTCAAGTCATAATTAGAATACAGGTTAACTTAATTTATACTTTTCCACTGAGTCCTAGACTGACAGAACCTTTAGGTCCACCAAGGGGTGGGTTTCACCCAAATGTCTATTTTTCTCTTGACTCTCAATAATCTTGATTATAGCTAGTGCATCACAGTGGTGGTGTTTGGGCCCCATGACTGTCCTCAGCTCAGACACGCTGTCCATGGCCCCACCCTAAGTCAGTTCTCCATGTATAGTAGGAATAAATCATCCCAGGAAACGAAACTTCCAATGAGCTCATGGCCCTGAGACAGACACCTATAGAGGTCCAACCCTGGTAAATAGCGCATCATCAGTGGGGTGCAGATGTGCACCTTCATTCAGAGGTAGAGCCTCAGGGTCAGGGTCTCTCCCTTTCCTTTGACATCACTATGGCGAACATGCACAAGTCCCTGGGAGAAGGCTGGAGTCTATAAAATGCCCTCCGATGCCAGACCTCTTCTTCATTCTAAAGAGATCTAGGAGATAGTTCTTCATTGCAATCATTTTACTGTGATTATCAGACATGTATATGTTAGTTGTGGAAATTAATGAGGTTTACCATGATATTTTTATGCACTGATGATGTCTATTCACCCTTCTTTTACCCCCTCCACCTCCCTCTATCCACTCCTCTCCCTGATCTCTTTCCCAGGCACTCCTAGCCCCTCTGCTATTTTCCACCATCCCGACTTAGTTTCCATGTATGAAGAAAGAGGTGCAGTTCTTGTTTTCCATGTTTGGCTTATTTTACGTAATGTGATGGCCTCTGTCTTACCAGCTTTTTTTCATATGATGTAATTTTACTCTTAATAATACCTCACGGTGCATGTATTTTATTTATCAATTCATGTGTTGGTGGACACCCAAGCTCACTTCCTAGGAACTATCTGGAGTCTTAAAACTAGTTAGTATTTAGTTTTTACATTAAGGTGACTCTGCTTGTCAAATTTGGAGTTTTTCATTGCTTCAGGTCAAGAAGAAACTGGGTAGGTGATTTAAGTACTGGGATTCCCATGCTATTAAACCCAGCACCAAGAATTCTTGGGGTAGCCCCTCTTTGACCATGACTGTGGTTTGGGTACCTACTATGATGCCTTTGGCTTCTTGAGGTCACATGTTTTACCTTGCGTTTTCCATGCTGTTGCATGCAATCTCTATGGCAACTAAGAAGCTCATTTCAGTAGTGGGATTTCCATAACCAGCATCCGCCCTGCTAAGAATAAATCTTTAGCACGTTTCAAGGGTGCTTGTATGAGATATAGATACAGATATAGATTCCCTAGGGCATCCAGAGGGGCTATAAAGAGACTAACTAGGAAAGTAAGTGAACGGTAACAAAAGATAGGTGCACTTCAACTTTCTATACTGCAAAGTCTTTGGATTCCTTCTACTATAAATATCTAGACTCTCAGTTCAACATGGACCACTGCTAAGGATGCTTTTAAATCTACCAGCCAAGCCAGGAAAATGAAGGTTAGGTGGGAAGTATACATGGGCTCAGTCTTAAATTTTGCTCCTCTCTGCCTGGCGTTAAGTCTTCGAATCCTTTGCTATACATTCCTCAAGCTTGCAATCCTATCGTGTAAGTGACTTCTTCTCCTAGGCTTGACTGTATTTAGCCCCATGGGGCTGTGGGGTCTGCTACTAAATACAGACCCAGAGGCAGTGAGGATTGTTGACATGGGAACACGAAGCAAAGAGCACCACTGAAAACTGACTATACCCACTGAGTTAGTGAGACCATTGTCAGTCCAGGTCATATACCTCTCAACAGACAGGGAAGTGGGGCCCACTTTGGCCAATAGTACAATGAACAATTGGACTTTAGGGTATTCAGGTCATCTGAAACTTCAGTGTCTCCAAATAATTTAGTGAAAAATAGCTCTTAACGTTCATACTTGCAGCCTCCTCTCTCTCGGACTGGCACCTGAGTCTCAGGAGGGCAGATCCAAATAGCAGCACCATGCTGTGCTCAACTGTCCTTCCCTTATGATGGCTGAGGCGTCATTCCTCCTTCAAGCTTGCCCGCTTTCCCCCTGAGGACGATTCTCTCCCGAGAGGCATCATAGTGTCACAGGCTCAGACAATCTGGGCAGGCTATCCCCAAGAGTCTGCCAGACACATCTAGACCTGCGGGATCCCAGAGGTAAACACAGCTCATGCTCAGACAGGGAGCCACGCTGCCCATGCCTTTAAAGCAAACCTGTATTTCTCCCCACCCTCCTCCGTTCCACAGTCCAGGATTAGCACAGGAAACGTTCGCTCCCAGTCTCAATGATAGCCACCAAGCCTATAAAGGCTACTTTTAAAGGAAAAGTTCACGATATAATTTCATACACGTTTAAAGCTCATTTCCTTTTATGACGATTTCAGACTGATTTTGTGCAGACTTGTTTTATGGTCGACTCAAACTCTCAAGCACTGGATCCCTGACAGGGAAGCTAAATACGAGGTTGTGACTTGTTTCTGACTCCTGTAGGGTTTTCGTTTTATTATATAGTTAAGTTATCTATCCCTTCTCGATTAAGTCAGGTTGTGTATGACTGACTAGTTGCAGGTTTCAATGCACCGTGTCAGAATTCATGAATGGAAGAAAGGCCCCAACCCCACCAGTCAAGAGCATAAAAAAGGAGACACAGTAAGGTTTATGAAATAAGATTAGTAAGGACATTCCTTCAGCAAGCTCACTGTTGCCAAGTCTTCACCTCTCGACCTCCTTTTTGTTTTGTTTTTTTTCTTTTTTGTTTTTGTTTTGTTTTTTTTGAGACAGGATTTCTCTATAGTTTTAGAGCCTGTCTTGGAACTAGCTCTTGTAGACCAGGCTGGCCTCAAACACACAGAGATCTGCCTAGCTCTGCCTCCCAAGTGCTGGGATTAAAGGTCCACCACCACCGCCCGGATTCAAACTCCTTTCTAAGAGGAGAGTGTTTAGATTTGATCCCTGCCTGGACCTGACACAGTCTAGGTATTGGGCTGATCAAGAACGACTGACTCCTAGCTCCTAGGGTCAAGGAATAAATACATATTGCTTCCAGGAAACTTTAACTGATTATGGGAAATAACCTACATATTTATTTCAGTCTTTTTCTTATTAGAACATCCCATCATTTTATACTGGGTTATTTCTTCTTTGCCTTCCTTCCCTTTCTCCCTGATCCTCTCTCTTTGCCTCTCCTATCCACTTTACCAGATCCTTTTTTTTTTTTAAATATATAAAAGGTAACAAGGCAGCATTCTCTTGCTGTGATTTCCTTAAACCTTGGTTTGTGATTTCCTTAAACATGGGTGTCTGGACTGCTGCTCACTGGCAGAGGGAGGTATCAGGTGTAAAATTTTAAGTTGAGTAGTTATTTAACCCATCAGTATGGCAAAAAGTTGAGAAGTGGTACAGATCACCATTGTCTTTTGTTATAAACTCTATAAGCATGTATGTGTGTGCACGTGTGCGTGTACACACACATGTGCATGCATGTGGAAGCAAATGTCCCACTGTGCATATGGAAAACAGAGAACAGCTCTGGAAGCTAATTCTCTCCTGCCTTTGTGTGAGTTCCAGGGATCAAACTCGGGTCATCAGGCTTGTTAGCAAGCATCTTTACCTGTTGTGCCGTCTTGTCATGCTCCTGGATTTGTATTTATAGGGAACGCAGCCTCACCAAAGAACCCTTTGTCTACATAATGGGCCTCCCCAAATCATGCTTTTATCTTCCTTCATTCTTAATGTTATCCATGCACACATTTCTCAGGACCTTTAAGGATGAGATCCAATCTCTATAAAGCATACACCATTATTTCTAGAGGGAAACTCCCATGACTAAGGCTATCATGTTTTCTCAGTAGACTACAAAGTAAGGATGTTACAGACCAGAGTACATATGTTTCACTATTTAATGTTGTTTTTTTCCTGGGAAGGACTAGAAATCCACTCTCTCCATCTTCCACCTCCGTCAGGTCACAGTCCGTTCCTCAGCCAGACAAGTCAATGGGGGAAATACAAATGGTGAAGCTCGTCCATAAATGAGCACTTACCCTGACTACATTTCTGTTTGGGATGAGGAAGGACAGTCAGAGGGGAGGGAGCTCCACCACAATCCAGTGTTTCTCCACTGAACCTCAAAGGCTTTTAAAAAGCTACATGAATGGGCAGAGGCAAAATGCCTCCTGCTATTATGGTGGATTTGACACGCGGTCTCATGTAATCCAGATAAACCAGAAGCTAACATTAGATAGGAGGACAATATTGAATTCATGACTCTTCTGCTGTGATCACAAGCTTGTGTGCTACCTCTCTAGCTTAGGAGGTACGGGGGAACCAAACCCGGGTTCTTTAGTGGACTAGAGCCACACTCTACCCACAGAGCTATTAGCCTGAACCTATAGCTTCAGGATGTCTGATCTTCCTGTTGGGATCACAGGGCTGCATGACATTGTCCTCATTTAGGGGATGATGAGGATTTGAACCAAGATTCTTTGATGTACAAGGTCAGCACTCTGTCCACAGTTTATGGAGGTCTGAGTTGTTTGGTCATCTCAACATTGAGCCAGATGCCAGACAAAGCCACAGTGTGAAGGTAATACTGGACATCACACTATAAGAGAACTTGACAGGCAAAAATGTTCTGAGTAATAAAGTAATTTTGTTACTGAGTATATTGTATGTATGAATGCTAACAATAAAGTAGAAAACTTTGAAAATGTCATATTTTGCATTCTGCTGTTGTATCTCCTGGGTATCTTCACTCAATAACCTTGCATTTTGATCTGGCTAATATAAAATTCAAAAGTTAGCAAGGATGAAAAGTTATAAATTTACCAAATCTTCATTTTAAAAAATTGACCTGCTAGTAGCTACTATGTTCCAGCATTTCTGTCTACTTTAGCATCTACTACATAGCTACTACGTGTCAACATTTTTGTCTACTTTGTCATTTGACTCCACGTTAATATCATAGTATGAGAATATCATCATCACCAGTCTAGTGAAAATTCTGAAACTTCAAAGGGTAAATAATGGGTCCAAAGCCACACGATAAAAATGTCAACCCGTGCCTGGCTCATTCCTTGCCCGTTCCCTTAACTGGGATGGCCACCTCCTTCTGTCTGGTGGCAGACAGAAGGACACGAATGAGAGATGACCACCTTGGCTTAGCAGACAGCCGGGGATGCTGCACCTCGTGACCTGGTGCTCACAGGAGCAACTACATTGTGCTCTCTTCAAACAGATGAAATACAGGAGTTATTTCTTGTTCATTCTAAACAGTAGGAAATGCTTGCTGGTCGTGCAGACAGCAGTCTGTTGAGCTATAAATAGTGGCATTTCGCTGCATTAAAAAAAAAACACAAACACACTTACAAAAAGCTTTTCATTTCACCTTAAATTAAAACAAATATTTTTGTTAGTAAAAGCATTTGAAGACAGCAAATTTAAAGCACTAATGTTGTCACATTTATGAGCAAAGTTTGGTGGTGACCCCTATCTTGCTCCAAGCAGTTTGTGGGATTATACAGAGTGTGCCTTATTCTAATTGCATTATCAAAATAAAGGGCCTCTGTAAAACTCCTCTGCAAATTCTGCCAGAAAAGGCTAAACAACAAAGAACTGTGAGAGGTTATTTATTTGCTAAAATATTATTCTTGAGACTTTTCCCCCATATGGCTCACTGTAATTTGGTTTTAAATACTAAAAGCCTATCATATAAACTAAGGTGCCTGGCCAATATAAGAAAATTGTTTTAAAGGCTTTTATTAAATATGTGTGTTATTCTTTTTTTCTTTTAAGCAATTAAAGTATTCACTCTGGCCAAGAAAGCTTTCTTCCTAATGATATTAAAACAAGAGAAAGGATTCATTGGCATGAATACGATATTTAACTGTTCAAATTAAAAGCAGACCTCAAAGCAGTCTTTCAAAGTAAGTATTTGATATAACGTCTGTGAACTAAAGCCATTAATGACTTGGAGGGGCGGGAAGGAACACCTCTCTGTCCTTTTCCCACTCATTGCCAACTATTCTGAGCCAGCGTATTTCCTGCTAATCATACATATTTTATTTTCAACCCTACTAGGCACCTTAATTTAAGAAAGAAACCCACAGCAGCAGAGTGCTTAACAGCACACGACGAAAGTCTCCTAGCTTGAGTAGTTGCTGTTTCAGGACAGCATCCCCTCCACGGAGCTCTTGGCATCTCTTCCCTTTAAGGGCTTGTTTTAGGCTATAATTATTCTTGAGTCTCCCGGTTAACACTGCCATTAAATCTTGTATAGGTGGATGATAAATTGGAGGCTAACAAGTTGTACTGATTTTTTTTCTCGGAATTCTTCTTGTTTGAACTCAACCGCCATAAAGCAACATGAAGAAATATCTCCATTCCAGAGGTCTCCCACGGTCAGAAAGTGCACATACAATGCTGCCCAGTCATCCAGATATTATGAAAAATCATGGAGCCTGTCCAGAAAATAATTTCTGCTGCCCCCATGTTGGCAGGTGATCGGAAAAAAAAAAAAACCTTCTAAATTAGGTGTGTCATACTTCACAATTTTTATGTTTGGTAGGCTTAACCATTGCAAAATGGTCTTCGTCCTCCTATTACCTCCTAATAGGAATTCACTGAATCAGGGTTCTCTCAAAGAAATAATAGAAAGTAGTTGTGCTCCGAAAAGTAAAAACCATTTTTAGTGCAAAAGAATGGTAATTGCATGAGGTGATATGTTTGTTGATTGTCTAGGCTTAACCAGCCTACAGTGTGTGTATTGATCAGGTACACCTGAACACGTTTTACATGATAAGTGCCCTCTCTCTCTCTCACTCTGTGCTCTCTCTCTCTCTCTCTCTCTCTCTCTCTCTCTCTCTCTCTCTCACACACACACACACACACACGCGCGCGCGCGCGCGCGCGTTTGTTCTTTGATAACTTCATACATGTATTTAGTATGTTCCATTTACTCTCATCCCTCCACTTCCTCCGTCGCTTTGCCACCCCTCACATCCACCCCCACCGTTTCATTGACCACATTCTTGGTTTCTTTTCTTATTTTGTTTTGAGACACACTAGTTACAACCGGGGCCCTCTGTGTAACCACAGGCTTGGAACCATCCATTAAAGAACTCACCCATGTGTTCACAAATGCAGGCAACAGCTATCCCTGCTCTGGAATCAATCAGCTGGCAGTAGATTAGGGTTCCATGATCCCCTTCCTGACCTGTGATTGGCTACTGACATCTCAGTCATGCTCCACAGCTGCTGAGATTGTGTTCGCAATAGCTGCGTCATGCCCTTATGATAGTACTTTGCAGCCTTTATTCCCATCTTTGATTTCTTGCATTATTTCCATCCTCTTTTACACAGTGTTCCCTGACCCTCAGAAAGAGCAGTGCTGGGGATTGAACCCTGGTAGGTACAAGGCAGTAGTCACCACTGAACTAACTCATAGCCCCAAATACAATTTTTTGAGCAATTTATGTGAGAAATTTTGCTAAAGGCCAGATGACCCTAACCATAGAAAACATGAAGGAAGATGCCCCATGTTCTGCCATTTTTTTAATCAGCTCACATAGACTTGTCACATTGTATATTTGCATTAGATTTCCACCCCCTGTTCAAGACCCAGTTCTATTGCTAACATCTGTGATTTGACTGGTAGAACAATTCATCAACATATATTTTCATCTCATGCCATGCCACTGTTATTATTCAAGTGATGATAAGCCAGGAAGAGTTTCAGATGCTGATGATGGTGTGTGGCACGCATATGTGGGGAGAAACTCTACCTCTTCAATAACCTCTCTATGCTGAAGCCAATGAAGAAACAAAAGCCTATCGGCCGAGTTCTTTGTGTAGGACTGCAGCTGCGTCCTCCCATCTGCTTTGCCATGTCTATGGTTGTTGTCCTTGTTCATTTCATGTTTATGCAGTCATGATGGTGAGACTTTATGGGGAGCACACCTCTTCCTCCGACTCTTATAGTCTTTCCACCCCTCCCCCCATTTTCTGCTCCGTTCCCTGAGCCTTAGGAGCTAGAGTTGAATTGCAATGGATGTATCCATTGTAACTGGGCTCACAACTCCGCATTTTGATTGGTTGTGATTTCCTGTAATGTTTCAAAGAGAAGTTCCCCAGATGGGGGGTGAGGACCATATGTCAGAGCTGAGAAGACTAGAAGGCAAGCTGCATGTGGAGCCTTTTGAGAGTACCGAGTAACATCTGTACTTGGGCTTCACAATCACCTTCCTCTAGTTTCCTCTGACACCTCCAGAGTCTTAAATGATGAGCAAAGGGATAAACTGGGAAGATAGCAAGACATGTGTGACCCTGCCAAGGCCTGAGGGTCCTGTGTTCCCAGTGCTGCTCACTTTGGTCAGCCGTCTCTGTGGAACCCAAGTGATATTCCTTCTCTGAATCTAAGAAGAAACCGCTGTCCCCCCAAAGAAATCCCAGTGAAGTAGCATGATGTTGAACTCAAGCCTAAACAATGCCCCAGACAGAACCCCAGTGAATGGACTGGCCATAGAAGTCAACAGTCCATGGTCTAGAATACCGATTTGATTACAAAATCAAAGAACACAGCACCTTAGGCAGAGTGAACTGCTATGTCTTAGAAGAACAGCAACACCAGTGACAGGAATTGCCTCAGCCTTGAACTTTATAATGATTACCCCAAAGGCAGACAAAATGAATGTTCGTCTTTGGGTCAAATTCTGATGTCTTCATACAAACATTTAAGAAGAATGAGTTCCCTGGAACTCTATTAGTGAAGAATGTCTAAATAAACAGGCCTTCCAGAATCCACATTTTGAGATGATTTTAAAAGCAAGGACCCTGACTTCACCAGAAGAGAGGTGAAGTCGTGAGTGACTGGACAAGAGGCCCAAGTTGAAGAAGCTTCCGCGCTCCAACAACAAAAGTAAAGCTCCTTCCCCTTTCTTTCATTTATCTCCAGGTTTCTAGCAGCAGCAACACTTAGCCCAGTTCTTCCATTCTGCCCACCCCTTGCTTGCTGGCATCCCCATGATGGGTATGTGAACAAGGAACCATGGACAGGGACACTCTGCTCTACCCAGGCTATGCCAAAGGGAGTGATCCCAGACACCCCTCTGACGGTTGAGCTATGTGCCAACAGCATCAATCCTAGGAGTAGAACTGATTTACTCTGGCTCCTTTCTTGCCTTCAGTCCAAGATGTAGCTGGGACGATAAGAGCAATACACATGCTGACCTGGCAGTTCTGCCTTCAAAGGACTCTCTACTCAGCCTCAACCTGTCCATCCCACATAAAAGTTGCTGGCCCTGGACCAGCAGAACACAATCAACCTAATTAAATGAGAGCCAAGGAGCTCCAAGTTAGGATAGATGGTCCACTCCTTCACATCATAAACCAGCAGCTTCAGCAGGAGTACAGCATCATCCTCATGACTTCATTCAGGTCTCCTTTCCTGGCGTGTAGGGTCAGTGTACATCACAGGGTGATGGATGGACAGTGACAGAAACCAAGAGAAAAAGCTACCGCTTGAAAACCCAAAGGGAATGTTATTACTTGCTTTCCTGGGCAAAGCTGCATTGTTTCCGGGTTCCAGCCTGACCCAGGAAGCACCATCAACACCAGACCAGATGAATCATGAAGAACCGAAGCCTTTTCATGGCCAGCATCACCTCCTTCCTGCAACCATCACGTCCGGACCACACAGAAGCTGGGATTAAGACAAGGCACTAAAGTCCTGTCTACAGGTAGCTCCCATGGGTTTCTATACCTTCTGACACGTTTCAAAGTTAAAGGTGGAGGCAAGTCGATGGGGAGGAGATAGGAGGTGCCATATGCCCGGTCCTGTGAGCTCTTATTGTGAATCACTCATAATGCTGAGATCCCTGCTTGTATGGTAGTCCCACTGAATGTGGAACAGAGAAAACTGACAGAGAAATTTAAATAGCAATTCCACAAAGTCACTGGGCAAATGAATGAGCCTGAGTCCACCCACAGTGGACTGGGCACACTGATGAGACCAACACCAATAAATTGTCCCTACTCACTTATAAGGAAACTCTGTGCCAAACTCTTTTTAAAATACAAGTAAAAATCCTGAACTAATATTTTCATTTTTGAAAATGACACTTCAGAACTTTATCAAAAATTCCAAGTCAAGCAAAATAAGGATTGCAGCTAATTTTCTCAGTCTAAAATAGCTGAAGCTACATTTTCCAGATACTTTAGTCATATCCATCACACACACACCCAGAAATAATAATTCTGGGACAAAGCCTGCATTACAGGTCTTTACTGCTGATCCTCTGCATCTTAATGAATGGTTGCCCATGACCCGACGCACCAAGGACTGCACTCCTGGCATTATTTGTGGTTGGCTCTGATTCAATTAATTGGATTTTTTTGCTGTGGCTGAAGAAAATGTGAAATGGGAATTTATAACCATGGATACCTGATTTTTATTTACAGCCACCTAACAAAAAAAATCCAATATTAGTGGCAGAGCTGTGGCATCTTTCACGCTTAGTGTGTCAGAAACACTTGACTCTCAAAGACAATTTTAAAGGTATCTACGAGGTGTGTATGTGCATCGGGAAAAAAATGCTCATTTTACAAAAACTTTTTACTGTGTTGTGGTAAAAAACCTGAAAGCTTCCCTCAAGTCCATTAAACAATTACCAATCGAATAATAATACTGGATGCTCCAAGTGGAACCAAGGCTGAGTTTGACAGCGGCTTACAGGGCTAAATTATATCTTGGCCGAGTTTTCATATTCAGGAAACTCATTTCATAATTGGTAGGTGTGCAAATGTGTTGGCGCTCAAGGTTCTTATTTTATACCAAAAGAAAATGCATCCGGAAAGTCTGTTTTCCCTGCCAACTGGAATTAATAAGAGCAAGTGAGCGCTGGTGGGCTTATGTCTTGAACCACGCTCTTTGTGCAGGCATAGGGTTTGGTTTTTGTTGTTGTCGTTGTTGTTGTTTTTAAGAGAAACTAGTCCTCTAAGAGTGTTCTGCTTTGTTAAGTAGGCTACCTTTCATGAAACTGTGGCCTTTCGCTCTTTATATCAAGCTCCAAGACAGTAGCCTGCCCCTACTCTCACACAGCTCTCCAAAGCAGTCCCGAGTAATGGCTGTTCCCTGGGTTTGTGGCCGTGTGCTGAGAGTTTGCGTACTCTTTTACCCCAATTGCTGCAGCTGTCTTAACAATAATACTACAAACTCAGTGGCTTATAAACAGCAGAAATCTCTATCTCAAGGGTCTGGAAGCGAGAAGTCCAAAAGGGAAGCCCAGCGGGATTGTCCACTAGTAAGGGCTGGCTTCCTGGTTTATTAGCTCTCTTTGCTTTCTCCTTACCCAACAGAAGCAGGTAAGGGAACTGTCTGGGATTTCTTTTATCAGGCATTAACCTCATTCACAAGGGCTCTACCTGCATGACTTAACTACCTTGCGGACCCCCACGTCAAACACCATCACACTGGGGATGAAATATAAATTTTGCAGGGTCATAGACTACAGCACTATTTTCATTTAATACAGGAGAGGCTGAGCAGAAACCACCTCTCCTATCTCAACTGGAACAGAATTTCAGGTCTGTGTCATTTTGTGAATCCACAAGGGATCTGGCCAAGCTGGTGGATTGGTTCAACAACTGGTTTCAGTAACTTGAGAACAAATTTTAGCAAAGCCGCTACAGAAGACCAGTTCAGAAATGCTTCTGGGCAAAACTGATGTGAGAACAGTTCGCCAAAAGGAACAGCCATGGCCTTGGGTGTTGACAAATGGCCTACTACTCAGAAACAGAAAGGCTGACAGAGTTTAGGTAAATCTTTCTAATAATGGCAGAGAGAATTAATGAATTGTATACTGTCTCTGAAAGGGTTCAGTTAGTTTTAGGTACTTTTCCTTCTGACTTTCCATAAAGTTTCCAAGGTAAGGGCATCTCTCAGGAAGGCTGGCACCCCTTGGTGTTTTAATGGCCCCTCAGCTGCTTGCCAGTACTCATCTTTCTAATAAAAGCAGTCATGACTCACCATGGCTCACATTCACAAGCAGGGAAAGTAAGGGATCAGTAGAGAGCAAAAGACAGGCAATGAATTCAAACAGAACGGGGCTGGCAAGATGACTCAGCCAGGAAGGGCGCTGGCTGCCAGGTCTGAAGATCTGAATTCAATCCCTGGAGCCCACGTGACAGAAGGAGAGAGCAACTCCCAAAAGTACCCAAATATTTCTCTCTCTCTCCACATATGGTCTTTTTTTTATCAAAAACTTTTTTTTATAGTTTTAAATAATTTTTTTAAAAAAGCCGTATTCCTGACCTATTTGAGGAAGCAATAGCTGAGCATCCTGCTATGGTACCACGGCACAAACGAAGATGAAGGGACTTGACAGGACAACTGTGGAGCAGACAGCAGACAGCAGCGCTGAGCAGCAGCTTGGAACAAGGGCTTCCAGCGGGGAGGCGCTCTCCCCCGGCCTGTGCTGGGTTCTGGCGCCCCATAGTTTGTAATTATACATGCGCACCGTGACAGACAGTTGTTAAATTGGAAACGGAACTCCAGCGACAACTGAAGTAAACCTCGACAAAAGATAAATGTGATTTCCCCCCTCTTCCTTTTTCTTCTTCCACATATTTAAGCATGTATTAATTAACTTGTTCTGGCAAGTGTTTAGTAAACATTGAACAGGGGCATTTCTTTAGTGGTATAATTAAAATTCTCTTTTAAAATGTTTTTG
This sequence comes from Alexandromys fortis, assembly GCF_014885135.2. Lineage (NCBI taxonomy): Eukaryota > Metazoa > Chordata > Mammalia > Rodentia > Cricetidae > Alexandromys > Alexandromys fortis. The sequence goes on along the minus strand of NW_026067914.1, from coordinate 7,851,522 downwards.
TGTGTGTGTGTGATATTTTATGCACAATTTGACTCAAGTAAACAGGGGTTCTAATTAAACTTTCCAAACGAAGGCAATCAAAGTGGATACAGCACCGGGTATTCGGTTCCTAGCATATTGTCTCCCTGTCTAATGGAAATTTAATTTGATGGTCAGCGAACCTCTCCAATTAGTTGCGATGTCTTCACCTTCATAAGTCCCCTTCATATTTTTTAATCTCAAAGAACTCTTTGAATGTGGTGCTGCCCCTTTAAGTTGTCATACATTATTTATTAAAATACATCTCTTCTAAGTTATTACACCAAGATATTCTAAGAAGCATCTAATTTAGGGTATGAATCCTCTGCAAATAGTGTTACATAAAGCACGCTGAACGAACAAAGCTATCCAGACAGCAGTGGAGCTCTGCCTGTTTGCTCTCTACACCTCTAAAAATACTGTTTTCCTTTTGGGTGAGAAGAGCCGTGGTAGCTTTTCAGTGTTAACAGGCAGATGTCTGAAGCACATAAAAATATCTAGATTTGGGGAGAGGGACAAAAGCAATCTAGATCATTATCCTTTCTGTGTGTGTGCATGCATGCATGTGTTAATACGTGTGTGTGTGTGTGTGTGTGTGTGTGTGTGTGCTGGCGAAGGTGAGGCAGAATGGGAAAGAATTTATTTTGTGTGTAATGCATTGATTGACCTAAAGCAAAAGATATTTTTAGGGAAACTTTATGCTCTCTGTCTCTAAATTATTCATATTTTTTCCTTTTAGTGCTGTTGTGAACAACTCCAAGAGCCAAACCTGTAAATTCAAGAATTATCAATAAATAATAAGTGATGGACTGGCTCTTGGGAATGCTCTGTTTCTAATGATGTTTTTAATTAGTTGGGGATTAAAATGGCATCTTCTCGTCACTTCCCTCTGCTTCTGTCCCTTGAGCTGGCCAGGCACAGGAGAGGAAGCTCAGCCACTAAGGCTCTGAACTGTAGACTCAGGGCGTGCAACCCAGTGCTACCAACCGTTTCTTCCTTCACTCTTTTAAAGGCAAAATAAAGGGTAACACGGGCTCCATGGGAGCCTGCCTAATGCTAGAGTTTACTTAGAAATCCTACTTGACTTTTACACTAAGCCGCCGTTCCCACCTGGCTTTTTTTTTTTTTTTTAAGTAATGAAGAATGTAACTTTTTTTTTTATTTGTCTGTTTGTTTTGTTTTCGAGACAGGGTTTCTCTGTGTAGCTTTGGGGCCTGTCCTGGAACTCCCTCAGTAGACCAGGCTGGCCTCAAACTCAAGGAGATCCACCTGCCTCTGCCTCCCAAGTGCTGGGATTAAAGGTGTGCGTCACCACCCCTGGCGAAGAAAGTAACTATTATTTCATCTACCATGTTTCTATCTCTTCATTTCTTTGTAATTTGGAAGAGAACAAGGGATGTTTCATTCACCACCTCCACTGAAACCCCCAACTCTACTATTCTCGAGTGAAAAGTGAAAAGAAACGGAAGCTCAATGGGTCAAGCCTCTCGGCATTGTTTCATGCATTGTATTAGTGAAGGGATGTACACGGGTAAGCAGGACCTGGTGTGCTTCTCTTGGGTGCTAATCTGGCCCTCTAATTTCATGCTTGAGAAACAAAAACCTAGAGATATATAAAAGCTTGCACAAGGTGAGAGAGATCTTGTAAACACTAGTGACTCTTTACAGTCATTCTTAAATTTATTCTATATACCTATGCCTTCTCATGCCAAACATTCAGGAGAATTTGAATCTTCCCGTAACTGTTTGAGGTCATTGCTGCGTGTGTCCCTGTGTTATGTTTGCATCACAGTGATGTCTTTGAGCTCTCCAGAGTCTTCAAACATTCATGCCTAGTCCTTAGATCATTATTAGCTCATGGATTCTACATACATGTCATACTTACATGCTGTAAGCACGCTTTCACCCCCACAACCACTTATTTTGTTTAGTGTTACTATGTTCCAGGCTTGCTCTTAGCACTGGATCACAAGGCTTCATGGCTCCCCTGTAGCCAGGCCCTGACTCGATCCCCTCCATCTCCTCTCCCTGCCTTTGCAGCTACCCTCTGAGCTTGGGTTGCTCCCTCTCTCTCATGTGAATAACCCAGCCTCCAGTACTATTTGCCATATCTTCAGTTTGGTGGGGATTTAGAGAGCTCATGATAAATTTTCAGAACGCTTGTCTGAAATGACAGTAAGTAAAACCTAGATGCCATTTTCGTAAGCAAAACAGAAACGGGATAGTTGACGTCCTGGTTAAGAAGACATGTGTGGATGACTGTCACTCACTCACTGTGCCCCTGTGGGCACAGTCTCCAGACCTTCTAATTCTGTGTTTCTCAACCATACCGCTGGTGTAGAGGGCGGCCCCATCTCGGCGGATTGCTATGGCACTTACATCTTTGAAAAGCATGTTTCCTGTTACCTGGCACAGTGCTAATGTTTGTTTGCTCTTCTCACTTAGCCCATATGCTTTGTGATGACTGTTCTTGCCCCTCAGAGACCTGTGCTGGTGCTAATTTTGAGGAAAAATCATGAAGAATCAATTCTAAGGTCAAAGCTATATTGAGCCTGACCTGTGACTTCCTTATGGGGGTTCAGGGTAAGGCCACCTTCTGATGGCTCTGGTAGGGTTTCACGTTGTCATAATGCTCACTGAAAAATCTTGAACAAGTTTCTCTACCTCACTGAGCTTCAGTTTTTATTATCCACTCACGGGATTATCATGGGGTACTTAGTGTGACTCTGGCACACAGTGGGTCCAGAAACAGGATATATTAAATGTTAGCCAGAATAGTACGAATGAGCCAGATGGCTCTGATAACTTTAACACATTTCTTAAAAGAGTTGATATAAGAGCTGATAAATTACATCAACAAAAGTAACAGTAACTCCACTCCTCTTTATGCTTTATCTAAGTACAAGCCTTGAATGCATATACATAGGATGTACCAAGTTCACAACTACCCAATGATATACCCAATCATGTGACTCCTTCTGTGACTTAATAAGGTTGGACATATTGAACTTCTTTTTTTTTATTTATTTATTAAAGATTTCTGTCTCTTTCCCCACCGCCGCCTCCCATTTCCCTCCCCCTCCCCCAACCAAGTGCCCCTCCCTCGTCAGCCCAAAAAGCCATCAGGGTTCCCTGCCCTGTGGGAAGTCCAAGGACCACCCACCTCCATTTAGGTCTAGTAAGGTGCATCCAAACTGCCTAGGCTCCCACAAAGCCAATACGCGCAGTAGGATCAAAAACCCATTGCCATTGTTCTTGAGTTCTCAGTAGTCCTCATTGTCCGCTATATTCAGCAAGACCGGTTTTATCCCAGGCTTTTTCAGACCCAGGTCAGCTGGCCTTGGTGAGTTCCCGATAGAACATCCCCATTGTCTCAGTGTGAACTTCTCATACCAACGAAAACACCCGGTCTCCTGCTTGCCCACAGCTACCAGCAAATCCTCCCAGGCTGCCCTTTCTTTAAGGACCGAAGGAATAGCAAACTCACTGAAATCTGGAAGCCATTTATGCTCATTGATTAGTGAGTTTTGACATCTCCCAGTCTCATTTAAGTTGTATTGCCTTAAGTGGCTACATGTCAAAAAAAAAAAAAAAAAGAAGAAAAGAAAAATTAATGTCACCGCCTGAGAAACCTAACATATAAACAGAGGCTAATATGAAACCAAGCCTTTCATACATTTCTGTAGCCTGAACATCTGGTCTGCTACAGAAATGTTTAAAATTCAGACCGTGAACAGCTAATTAAAAGTATAAAATACTTTCTCTTTCCCTTTCTTTGCATCAGTAAATCTTTTTAGAGCAAGACAGGGAGCACATGGGCCCAGGCCCCCAGGAGCCAGGCAAGACACAGAAGGGAATGTTGCAAGTGAACATGAAAACAAGGTGACAAATGGCAGTGGAACATCAGCCCTCATCAGGGGATATGATAAGGAGCAGCGTGGACGGGGGCAAGCTGGGAAGGCTGCTGTGGAGGGCAGATCACACTCCACAGAAAAGAAAGCGCCACTGAGATTCAGGTTTAGTTCATTCTGAAGATTAACGTGATTCAAAATTCTTTATTTAATTTTTAAATTGATTAAATCTAGCCTTTGATCATTCCACACGCACACGTAGTGCATTCTGTTTACTCTCATCCTCCATGCACCGCACCCTATCATTCCCCGCCTCGCTACAGGTCCCCTTCTCATGCCTTTTTGGTTTGTTTCATGCCCCCACTGGTTTTAACAAGGACCATCTATGTGGCCACAAGTTTGGAACCATCCACTGGAGTCTGGTAGGCTCACCTTTAAGCCTACAAGTGAAGGCATTGACTATCGCGGAATCCATCACTTGCCAATAGTCCATGAGGGCCTCATGAGCCCCACCCCATCCATGATTAGCTGTTGACAGACCCAATCTGTGCAGGCCCAGAGCAAACAACTTCAGCTGTTGGGAGATGGTTTTGTACAAGAGCTTTGAAATGCCCTGAAGTGTTTCTCGGTCCTGCTGCCTTCGGGCGCATCCATATGTTCTGCACCCTCTTCCACAGAGTCACCTGACTCATAGGAGAGGTGAGGTAAGTGTCCTGTTAGGGATAAGCCCTTGTCTGTCATTTATTCTAAACATCATGAACAGCTATGAGCATCTGTATTCACCACCATTCACTGCAAAGAGGAGCTCCTCTGATCAAGGATGAGAGCTGCATTTGCCTATGGGTATAAATAATATTTTAATTGCAGCTTGGTACCATGTCAATGTTGCTAAACAACAGTGATGAGTTCTCCCCAAGGGCCAATGGCCTCTCTAACCATGGGTTTTTAACTGGATATGTATTCTCTCCTACTGAGCAGACCTCAGATCCAATCTGAGAGCAGTTGGTGATGCCCATAATAGTCATTCCCTATTGCGTCAGGGGGCATATCTCGTCCTGTGGGTTGACCTTATAGTCTGTGTTTGTAATTAGCTAATAACATCGATGCCTGATTTTAGAAAGACAAAATAAAAATACTTGAGAGGCAATATATGGTCCAAGGATGGCCTCCATGTAGCCTTTGCTAAGTCATTCTCTGGCTCTGAAGTCTAGGTGTAACAGCCTAGTGAGTGTAACAGCCAAACCACACACATTGAGGCGTTTACTTCATCTTCACAGGCATCTGAGGTAGCTACTATAAGTAAAGAAAAATGAGGTCCTCTATTCATCCAACTATTATTGGGCAGAACTGAGATTTTTCACCCAGATCTGTGGCATGCAGAGTGTAGTCTTATCCACATGGTGACCATTCCTCTGACAATGGCATAATTAAGCGTTTTTCAACATGTAGAGCAAGAAATGGTCTTTGATTCACATGTATTTGCTTTGCCCTACATTTCAAACCAAACATTCCTAGAGGCCCCAACTGCATATAAAACCCTGTTTATGTACTGTACCGCATTTGATTTTATCTTCATTAATCTAATGTGTGGAATATGATTTTAGAATGGGAGTAATACCGTTGAAATGGCTTCATCTGGAAATGCATTCGTTTGCAAACAGCTTGGCATGTTATTCACAAATATAAACATTTACAAAAAAAAAAAAAAAACCCAGCCATCGTTTGATGGCTGCTGCCATGATGATTCATTGGCACAAGAGAAGTGCTACATGGTGAGAGATGCCAGAGCGGCTTGACACATTTCAGTGGAGTTCATTACACACATGAAACGGAACCAATTTTACTCCACAGTGACTTTGACATTTACAGAGAAATGAAATGGGGGTTTGGGAATGAAGACTTCAAGTGAAATCCCTACCAGATAGCTTGCGATGGTGCTGTCCTCGGGTCCCCGCTTCTAGGAGATCCTCCATGCCCAGTCCACACATTTTCGGTCACAGCAGATGGCAACCTATTCGACCAAGTTTGTCAAGTGATTAATCTTAATTGGCTATTAATTTCTTTTTCAATGTGTCTGTTTAGCAACACTGTTTATTTCATCCTGGTATATGTTCTATGTCTTTAACTAGCTAGATTTCAATGTGCTAAACCATATCCTGGCCCCAGTGCCAAATACTGGGAAAGAGGGAACATCTTCAGAGGGAGCAGAAGGAATGTAAGAGCTAGCATATGAGGAGGTGCAGAGCAAAATGACATCATCCAGATGTGACACAGCAGCTGTGCTCATGCACTCACTGCAGCGGTGCTTATCTGTGCAGGACCCTTGCAAGCCTGGGCCTGTCTCCACTGCATGATGGACAGAAAAGGGCCCATGGGGTCACTCCCCTCCTCACTCCATTCCATAAAGGACTATTGACAGTTGGGGGCACCATAACACTGATACAGTGGTATGGCCACCAAGAGTTGCCCTGGCGCCACTAAATAACCATCTACCCACACTCAGGCAAGAAACTCTTGACTCAGCTTAGTGGATCAGACAGAAAGAAGGCATTAAAGTAGGAGGGGGATGTTGGGAGAAGATGGGTTTTAACAGGAGAGGCAATGGGATGAATGGGGGAATAAAGAGGAAAAGCAACTAAAATTTGTTATACTGACATATGAAGCTGTCCAGTGATATTTTTTAAAAGGAATGTCATACTCTTAGTTGGAGTGCAGTGGGGTCAGGAATAAAGCTAAGTAGTTATAAACAACCAGCTGTTTTCTACCTCATTAATTATAAAGTGGAAAAGGAAAGGTACTAAAAATTAATAAGGGGCCGATGGTACCGAGGCTAAAAAGCTATGCCTATGACTTAGATGGCTTAGTGAAGATGATTTTTATAGCAATGCTTTCTGTGGGTAGCCTCAAGCAAAATATTAGGCTATTATACAGATACATATAGTCAACATCATTTATCTGACAAAATAATTTCATAATCAATTTTTGGAAAATTCCTTTACTGTGGTCAGGGGCCGAAGTGGGCCGACAACATTTCTTTCCAAAATGCTGGCTATGCTTTCATTACCAAACTGAAGACCCCACATACAAAACAATGGATGTGTTTGGTTGCATTTGTAAACTAGCTAGAATGTAGAAACATTGTCCTGATTAGCATTAATCAAGAACACTAGGGCAAATAAATGTACGCCAAGTCTGAACTTTAAAGCATTAGTGTAATTATATCGCTTTCAACATATCTAATATTATTTGTCTGTAAATAGCGTAGTGGAATCAGCATCAAACCCAGATAATACTGTCAAGTCGTTCAAACTGTTAGCAAACAGAAGTCACCAGAGAAGCAATTCAATCAATGGAGACATTTTCTAATTAGCATATTAATGATTTGTGAATGAAAGGTGATACCAAAGTGCCCTAGGGAACTTGAAGACCTTGTAATTCTCCTTCTCACTCTACACATAGCCAATGAAACGTTTTTATATTATTAAAGTCGGAAATCTTTGCTAATTGATGGAGAACATCAACTCAGCCTCTGGGATAATCATTACGTATTGGAAATTGGTAGAACCTGAATTACTGAATTCAACTTTCTAAATGGCATACCTGGGCTTGACTAAGTATTCTTTTTTTCTTAATGATTTATTTATTTTTGTTTTGCATGCATCAGTGCTTTGCCTGCATGTATGTCTGTGTGAGAATGTCAGATCTCCTGGAACTGGAGCAACAGACAGTTGTGAGCTGCCATGTGGGTGGTAGGAATTGAACCTGGGTCCTCTGGAAGAGCAACCAGTGCTCTTAACCACTGAGCCATCTCTTCAGCCGCCTTGACTAAGTATTCTTATGACAACTGAAGTTCATATTGTCTTCTGGGCAAATACAGTCTCCATGTATGCAATTACTAACGTTACAGGGGGTCTTACCCTACTATACATAAACAAGTTGAAGGTGGCTCTGGTATTTTTTCTACCTGAATAAAGTAAAGATTCCTTTTTAATCTTAAGATTGCAAGATGGACAGGAAGGAGCACCACATGTTCTATGAATGTGTGGCTCCCCTAGTGCACTCTGCTTGTCCATGTTCCCTTCCTTTGCGTGAGCAGTGGCCATCGGGATAGGGTACATCTGCTTTCTCTTTCCGTACCATAACTGTCAGAGCTGACTTGAACGCCACCCAAAGGTGAACAAATGGGTCTAACCCGAGTTTCAAGTGTTTCTACTCTTGAATTTTGAAAGAATTCTGACTTGCTTTGGAGGTGTTTTCTGGACAATGGAAAAACATTTAGTCCTAAGAGGAACTTGACCACCTTCAAACTCTTCCAGTGTGGATATATTTGGATCTGTGGTCGCAATGCAAATGGCATTAACAAAAATAATAGTAGTATTTAGCAATGCACTTTTAAGTGTCAGGCGCCATTTCAGGTTCTCCGCACACAATGACCCGTTTGCTCCTCAAGCTGCCCCTCTGTGGAGCAGATGCTAAAATAACCCCAAGAACAAAGGAAAAAACGGGGGTCAAATGGAATTACGCCTAACTTTTCCAAATTCGTAGAGATTAATTTACATGGAAATATACGCCTCTAAAACACTGACATCAAGTAGGAGCAGATCCTTGTCATTCTGGTTTGCACAGTGAGTTCTTCATTAGGTCTCCGCCTGTCAGATGGATCCAGGAACTGGATTAAAGCGATACCAACATTACCGCGAACATGGAAACTGCTTAAATTTGCATCACTTTAAAAGCTCGTTCCTAACTAAGGGGGGAAAAAATGAAATACTTGACATTTTGGTTATCTGTGGTATTAAAAAAGAACTAATATTTAATATTCAAGTGGCAACAGCTTGTAGAGTTTGCATACAACGCCCACAGGGATCGATTTTTCTTTAAAATGGCCTTTAGGAGCCGGCTTTTCGGGAGCTGACACCTCCTTTCTCTGCAGCCCCCTCCCCTGCCAGCGCCACGGGGCACACGCAGAGCAGAGCCACAGACTTGTAATTCCTCGCTGCAGGATTCGTCTCTGCAAAGAATGGCAAATGTGGGAAATTAAGAAAAATGTAATTTTCACTGAATCAACCTTAGTGTAATCTCTCTTTCTAAAAATGAATAAGTGTCTCTGGGGAGCTTTTCTCCACATGCTCTCTCCGTCCCTTCCCTACTCCCACCAACAAGGGAAGGAGGAGTCATCCCCACCTAACAGCGCCAGCCTGTGCTTGCACTGGTCACCTCGCACCTGTGCTCAGGCTGAGGCCCAGGGAGCGTACTGAGGCCTGGCATTTCTCCAGCTTGACTAATAGTCACAGCTCAAACTCTGTCACCTGTGGATCTTTCAACTTCCCCAGCCTGCTGTCAGGAAGATGCATAATAATCGAATAAAATTTTGAAAGTGCTGAAGATGATGGAATATTTCACCTCCCTCCCAATAGAGCGCTTTCGAGACCATGGCAAATGTCTATAATTACTCATGGCTGGGAGGAAAAGCAACACCACAAAGTTAAAAATCCTTGTCAGTTATATTCATCCCTGTGATAGGATGCTGGGGATGGAGTGGAAACAAAATACTGGACCAATCACCTGTTTGGTTTATCTGTATGGTTCAAAGAGGATGTTCTCACCCAATGACCATTGTGATGGTCTTGTAGCTATTGGTACATTATTCAAGAAAATATCCAAGTAGTATGATACACGTGTCATCTGTTGGATTCTTTGGATTCTTTTTTTTTTTTTTTTCAGGGAAGGTAGGCCAGACATGGCGGGGCAGGACTGTAATGCCAGCACCCTATGGAGGTCAAGGCAGAAGGAGAGTGTGGGAAGGAGATGTAGCATGTGTGACTTTAATAACATAAGCCATTGACTCAAACTGGACATCTTTGCCAAGAGTCTGGCTCCAGGATTTTTTAAATAATAGGTTGTGTCCCTGAAAATTAATATTTGCCGCAGAAAATAATTACCCGCATTGTTTAATAGCTGACTTTTCCAAAAATCTCACAGTCAGTGGTCCTTGCTGTGATACTGGGATATGCTTAGTGTGTTTGGGGTAACCAAAATCTATTTGAGGAATTTGATTGCTGATAGCACAAGTGAAATTTAGAGACGCAATTCAAGGATTTCCTAAGGAAATTGGAATATTACTTCCTTATCTCTTACAAGTTTATTCTGGGTCATCTGGAAGATGATCTACCATAGCTGTCCTTTTGGTTACACATGAGTGAGTTCACTAAGTAGATCACAAACAGAAGTAAAATAATAAACAGCAAGTAGAAACAGCAGATAGGGGTCAAAGTGTCATCAAATCAGGAACGCGCAGCATCCAGCAGAGAGAACTAGAGTAGCTGGACAGAGAGAGCAAACGCAAGAACAGCAAATCAGAGTTTATAACATCCAGCAAAAACTGACTGGAGACGTTGAGGCAGCCGGCTGGAGTTCCCAGTTGAGCTTCCTCCCCATGGTTGAGCTTCTCACAACGTCCAACTTCCGGTTTCCACTGTTGGCAATTTTCAGACATGGAGCAGACGATAGTCACCTCGGGTGGAAATGGCTCACCTTGTAGCTGTTCTGTTCTCTGAGACCCAATGCTTTCTACTCTTGGGCTATTTTTCTGGTCTCTTTCTTCCCTGTCACAGAGTTAAGGGGGCAGCCTCCCCCCAGACAAGGCATCTTCAGTGACAGTCTGAGACAACTAAATTTCTAAAGCAAGTTTCTCAATGAGCTCAAACAACACATGACAATTTGCTAACATAAAGTACATTTCAGGGTTCTTAAATATAGATTCTATATAATTTTTTCATAGAGAAAATAGGTGTCATAGTTTGGGGGTGGGGTCGAGTTTGCAAACTTTTTGGATTAAATATAAGCTTGTTAACACCAATGTAATATATATATATATATATATATATATATATATATATATATATCACTTCAGAAACTTCCCTCTGCAAATCTGCATTTTTAAAGAGAAGGCGTATGGTGTTTTCCAGCCTTATTTGACCCGGCTGATCATCATAGCACATCTCCGCAGCCAAGTGTCTGCAGAGTACATTCTGCCTCGCCTCCTGCCTGGCACGTCGCAGGTGCTCGGTGCACTCCAGGGAGAATTCCAAATGATCCACTTTCAATTGAATTTAAATCGTCTATGGTATTCTTTGCCTTGGACTTGCTCGTGGAGATAAATATGCAAATAGAATCAGAAACACAAGCGCGTTGCTTCGAACGAGATCCCGGCCCACATTTTCCAAAGCAAACGAGTAGTGAAATCATCCATCGTGGTGTGTTGAACTCTAGCGAAGCTATTACTTAAAGTCGCGTCCGTAAGAGATATAAAAGGAAAAACAGAAAGAGCATTTCCTGCTGGGCTTGTGCCTCCCTTTCTGCATATCCCATTCCGCGTGCCCAAAAAGACTGCTTTCCTCCTTTCGGAATTGATAGCTAACTTTTTTTGTTGTTATTTTGCTATTCAAATTCCTGTGCTCTTTTTTTTTTTCCTGCCTATTTGCTCTAACGCTGAATTTTAAGCATCTCTAAAACTGCTTGATATGTTATTATTCTTTCCAGATACTTTCTGTGCGCCAAGCAAAGAACATTAAGGAAGAGGGGAGGAATGAGCCTGGATCCAGTGCAGTGAAAAGAGACGCATTAAGGAAAGGGGAACTCGCTACCCAAAGTCTCGCGTGCCTGCCTTGCCATCGATCAGCATGAGAACTTATCCCTACTTCTTGCTGCTCTTTTGGGTCGGCCAGCCCTATCCAACTTCCTCAAGCCCATTATCTAAAAGGACTAGTGGCTTCCCAGCAAAGAGGAGGGCCCTGGAGCTCTCTGCAAACAGCAGGAATGAGCTGAGCCGTTCGAAAAGGAGCTGGATGTGGAATCAGTTCTTCCTCCTGGAGGAATACACAGGATCCGATTATCAGTACGTGGGCAAGGTAGGATTCCTTTGGGTGCTTTGACAGTCTAAGCTTAAAAGTCCAAAGAAGTTACTGCTAAGAAATAGACAGGAAGGTGTAAACTATTCCCCAGTACAGCATGAATTGTTGCTTATCTGGTAAGACTGTTTTTTTTTTTTTTTCTCTCCTTGCTTGAGTAGTTGCAGGATGAAAGTGTAGCAAGAAGCTGAGAAATATTAGCAGTGCAACAGAAAGAGAATGCTCAGGTGGAAAACGAACCACCCACAACCATCCACGGAGGATTATCATAAATCCTTTAATTTTTCACTTGAGCTGGAAAAATGGGGTCCAGCTAGTCTGTAAAGTAGGGTCTATTAAAAATAGAAAGAGAGCGATTTTGCTGTAAGGAGAGCAAGTCCTTTTTCTCAATTTGGAAGCAAGCATTCTGAGTTTGAGTCTCTTTAAACTACTTCTTAACTCTCTTTCTCCCGGCACCCTTTGCTCTCCGAACAAAAGTCACCTTTTCTTGGCCAAACTCAGCCCCAGAGGTTAGTTATAGAAGTTACTGTTGGTGCAAGTGGAACTGGTTAAGCTTATCCCAGATAATTGGCCAGAACCAGCGTCTTAAATTCTTAGGATTTAACCGTAGCAAGGCTGATGAAAGATTCATGATACACAAAGATGTTATTTCTAGGTAACGAGGTCCGGCCATTGTATTGACTAGGAAGTAGAGTGAGGAGTGAGGTCCTGGAACTCTCGGAGGAGAGGCAGCATCCTTCAGCTCTCAGGATATGTGTCAGCCACTCTTGTCACCAGCTATCTTGCTAAAGAAATTTGACCTGGGCAAAGATGTAAAAGACAAGCCAGGGTAGCCAGTACCTAGCCTGTAGATTCTGCATTTCATGAGCTGGGATGGAGAAGAAAGTAATTGTCACACATCTCTTAAACTGAGAAGGAACATTAAAAATATATATATAGATGCTAAAATGCCCTTGCCTATGATTGATTTGAAAACACCTTCATCAGGATATCAGGCAAATAGCATAAATTGTGCAGGTTCCCAAGGCTGCGTGTTCACATTTTAGTCTGTGATCAAATCTCCCCGAATAACTCTGTGCAAATATCCTCCTTGAGTATTTACCACTCTAAATGAAGGAGGCTTAGGTTGAGGTAGCCAGGCAATGTTCCAGGGCAGTGAATTATTAATGTGGAGGAAAGTAAGAGAGAAAAATACCCAGAGAGCTGGAGAGCAGCAACACTGATGCCCCAAGGATCTTGTCACCAATTTGCTTTGCGACTCACACCTGCTGGGACCACTGAGGGAAGACACTTCCCCTGCTTAGACTTCATTTCCTCTGTGCCACTTGACACCACTGTGTTAATAGAGTAATAGTTTTTTTTTTTTAATCTTTGAAGCACTTTCACAATGCAAATAGCATTATTACCATAGAAGATTAAGTTTTAAAAAAGCACTTTGTCAAAATGATTGAAATCCCCTTCCCCGCTTTCTTTTTCTTCACAAATACTGATTCCATCTTATTTCAATAATACCACAGAGTCCCGAGGTCCAGGACGGTAGCAGAAGCAACGGGATAAAAATGCGCAAGAATGAGTTTTACGATTATGATTGTGATAGGGGAAAGTTGCCAGCTATGGATGTACAGACCCAAAACTGCATCACTAAACTGCCAGTTGCCATGACCCTGAGGGGGTAAATGAGCCTTCAGGGCTTTGGTTTCTTCTCCTGGGAAGTACAGGTAGCTGCACACACATGCACGCGCACACACACACACACACAAAAGGTGGAGTTGCGGGGGACTCCACCTCTTTGGACATGTCCCACTAACCTATGTATAATGAAGGAGAATGGAATATTGAGTTTTAAAACACTGCTAACACCACAGAAGCAAAATAAGGTAATTAGTGAATGCCGGTGGCAGGAAAGTGTGCCAATTAATAACGAAACCCCTCCACAACCATGGCCCACACACACACTGCATCTGGATAGTCTATTGGCAGCAAGACACAGCTCCCTTTCTCACTCCTCTTTGTCGTCTGCCCTTTTCTGTTGACCCTCTTCCTCCTTGAAGTCATAATACTTGAGGGAATATTAGCTAGAGAGAAAAAAAAATGATCACAAGCATGAACTGACGCTGCCCTTCCAGCCAGTGCTGCTGCAGGGGACGCAAGAGTCATTCTCAAACTGTTGAGGCGGCAAAGTTTCCCAAATTTGTCTCTGCCGCAATGCGATGCCAACAGACAGATAGCTTTTTATTCTAATTAAAAGTAGGAGAAAATAAGAATAAATTTTACAAGAAGACAGAAGAAAAGCAGGAGAGGTAGCTCAGTGGTAGGGTGCTTGTCGAACGTGTCAAGGCCCCAGGTTCAATCCCATTCCCCACACCCCAATATAAAATCTCCAAAAGAAAGAAAAGCAAAAGGAGAGGAGACATACAATGGACCTTCAGTGTGACAACACAGGACAACTTTTAATTTTCACTAACTAGGAAGAAAAGACAGACAGGGAGACTGTGCCAGACAAATTGTGTCTGGGAACCTCAGAGGAAAAACACTGGACTAAGGCAGAAATACCAAAGTTCTCTCAGGACACTGTGCTGTGTCTCAGGCTGGCCTTGGACAGAAACAAGTATCTACTGGTCTCGTGTAGCAAATAGTTAGACTAAAACAACTCAATAAAAATTTCTCTTCTAACAGCTCACTCCCCCTTTGAAGGGATAATACATATAAGTTAACAAAAGCTAGTATTTTTATCTCATCCTTAATCACAATCACTTACATGACTTTGAAGACCTCCAACAGATTGGATTTCACCCCCTAGCTGCTCTTTCTCCCCTGACATTTGAGCTGTAGATACTTCCAGTCTCAACCACTCAGAGGAATCCCAGCCCTCCCTATGACATCATCAAAAGGAATATAGTGCCCCCTTCTGTAAAATCTGTGAACTGCCTTGAGCTAGTAATGGCAAATTGGTGGGCAGAGGTCAGGAGCTGCCATGACATTGTACCATCTCTCCTGCCAAGTGCCCTGCAACACCCTGGTTGCCTCCCTGCGAGCTCTGAGAGTCACTGACTGTAGTTTAGTTGATGTGTGAACATACACAAAGGCTGTAAGACAACCTTTAATGGTGTCATCAGTGCAGCCGGCAGTAATTCAGAGCCTAGCAGAGTTTTGGCTAAAACTAAAGAGATGGACCTGATCTCCACGTGGAAAGACAGAAGAACTTCCTGAGGAAGAGGCGCGAACTTAAACAAGCAGTACTGAAAGTGGAAGGAAAAGATTTCCCCCTGTGGACATTTGCTTGTGTTTGTGTTGATCTGGTCAAAACGAGTCACAGGGACAGTGGGGAAGGAATGAAAATACGAGGCTGAAGGTGGAGAGCGAAGAGGGACTGACATCCAAAGGGGCTGGACCAGCTCTCACCCCCCCCCCAGCAATGCAGGAGTGTTCCCTTTACCCCACATCCTCTCCAGCATAAGTTGCCACCAGTGTTTTTGATCTTGGCCATTCTTACAGGTGTAAGATGGAATCTCAGAGTTGTTTTGATTTGCATTTCTCTGATGACTAAGGATGTTGAGCATCTCCTTAAGTGTCTTTCAGTCATTTTAGATTCCTTCATTGAGAGTTCTCTGTTTAGGTCTGTACCCCATTTTTTATTGGATTATTTGTTCTTGTGATGACCAATTTCTTGAGTTCTTTGTATATTTTGGAGATCAGCCCTCTGTCTGATGTGGGGTTGGTGAAGATCTTTTCCCATGCTGTAGGCTGTCGTTTTGTCTGGCTGACCGTGTCCTTTGTTTTATAGAAGTTTTTCAGTTTCAGGAGGTACCATTTATTAATTGTTTCTCTCAGTGTCTGTACTGCTGGGGTTATATTTAGGGAGTGGTCTCTGGGACACAGAAGATGGCAAGAATCAGCAAGGAAAGAGACCAGGGCTGAGGCAGCAATGAAGGAAACCATAAGATCCATACTCAGAAGCCAAGGAGCAGCAATGATCTTTGCCTTCTTGCCCTTACGTTCCTCTGCCTTGCACTGTATTCTGTTGCCAGGGAGATTAGCATCAACACAAGAACAAGACAGAACTAGGATGCACTTGTGGGAAAACCTAAAATCATGGCAGCAGATAGAGCTTGCAGGATAAGAAGGAAGAGTCCTGGGTTCAGTAACAATTTGTGAGCTTAAGATGGAAACCTGAATGAGGGCATAAGTAAGACTGATTTGTGGGGGGCTGGGGAGGCAACCTTGAGGTGCTTCAGCAAGGTGGCCTGCATCAGACCTTGTTGGGAAGGCACATTCTCCCGCTTTACCTAGCTCTCACTGAGCGGAGTCTGCAATTTAAGGAGGTCCCGGGCGAGCAGTTTGCAGATTAAAAGTTTGAGAACTGCCACTTTTTAAAGATGCTTTGCCTGGGTCTCCACTCCCTGGAGATTCTGAATTAGTTGGCTTTTAATTAAGGACTAATGATTCTGACATGTTGTCAATTTCCAGAACCACAGCCCTAGGGGCTACAACTGTCAGTCACGACAGCGAACCCCCCCCGCCCCGCCCCCGGCCCTCCCCCTCCTCCCCCCCCCCCCCCCCCGTCATGGGGATGGGAAAGTGGCATCCACAAAGGGTTTAGGGCAAAATAAAGGGGTGAGGGCAGCCAGGCTTTGAGGTTCGGCAAAGCCCCTTGAGAAGGGTGTCTGAACCCCGTATTCTAGGCAGAGCTGGAGTTAGCGCTCAGGGCAGAGGGAGAGCTACCTGGCTCTCCCAGGTAATTGCCTGCAAACACGAAAAGGGCAAAAGTCAGAAGTCCGAAGAATCCGAACTTTAGAGACTCGACAACCGAGAACGCGAAGCGGCACTGATGACCCAGAAAACACAAAGCGCGTGGGTTTTGTTAGAGGGCGAAGGGAGAGTGTTCGACTTTACTTGGCATCCACCTGTCTGATCTCTAGCTTACATAAACTTCATAGAAAATGGGGAACAAAGCCTTTCGATTTTTCTTTCCCCCAAATCCCCGTACCCCTGGGCCAGCTTCACGAAATCTAGCTTCTCCGTAGCTGGCATCCACTGGAGATTGTTCCATACGAGAAGAGAATGGGTAGCCATAGTCAGAGGCCAGATTTCGAAGACGGAGGCATCACTAGTCAAAGATGAATGCTGGGGGGTGGGGAAGGGTTATTGTTTTACTCTGGTTTTTATCCCCGAATTTGGCCTACCTTTCTACAAAAGCTTCGCACACATTCCACACGGCCTGTGGTAAATCTCATTCACTTGATCTTCTGGGCTGTTCTTTGGCCCCTCCACACAACACCCAGGAGAGACAGACTGCCAGAAGGGTCTGAAGTGGGGCTCCTTTTAGTGGCATGTCAGGAGGTCTGTGTGTGGAATTTAGTGGGCTGTGTCCATTTAGAAGTATTTTCTGTTGCCTTTTGGGAAATTAGTGGATTTTCTTGGTGGAGGGAGGGGAAAGAGTTCCCAATAGCTGATCCGCTGCGTATTTTAATATCATGAAATTTTAGGTTCTACTTGGGGCCTTAATGGTCCTGATAGAGCTGTCTCTTGAGTCTTTAAAATTAATGTCTACCCAATTCTAGAAGCCATTCTTCTCCTGGTAATTAGACAGTAATGTTTTAACAACCCATAAAAATAAACGCCCTCAGCCATACACACCTTTAAAATTAGGGATGAGCAATTATTTGTTCCTATAATTATGTGGTCCAGCGCTAGTCAACACCCAGCGATGTTTTATCGATATTTTAAGGCACCAGGATCTCTCATCCCCATGTTAGTGTCTCGTTCAGAGAGAGCCTAGGCTAAAGAGGGAACCTCCTGGCACTAACTCAATAGGCAATTCAGAGCATCGCTCAGCCACTTGTTGCTTCAAATAGCAGCAGTGTCGATCAAAACGAGGCCAGAGGTATTTTCTGAGCATCACTTTGGCCCAGACTCTCTGCCCAGCACTTTAAGTGTGTTGCTTTGCTGGACCCTCCCGTGTTCTGTCCCCAACAGAACTCGTGCCGAAGTTGGCCAATGGAATGGCACTGAAAGATGTTGGGGTCTCTCTCACCTCACAAGGGAATTGAGGTCACTCATGGGAAAGGGAGTGAGCCGTCATAAACATCTGTCCCCGAGTGCCTCCCTCTTCCGCCCACAGCTACTTGTCCCTTTTTCTCTCTGCTGCAAGTCGAAGCCTCACAAGGTCCTCACCAGAGCCGTGCAGAATCTCTTGTGGTCTTTTCCTGTTTGTTTTCCCCCGTCTTTTAGGACTAAAAGTCAAATAAACTTCTCTCCATAAATCACCCAGGTTCAGACATTCTATTACAGCATCTGGAAACAGATGAAGATGGCTGTGTGCAATACACAAATGCCCAGTTACTCTTTATTGTTCTTGTTTTACACAGTGGTCAGCGAGGGTCAGAGAAGTCAAGCTATTCAGGCCGGGTTTCACACTGTTAGGACCCTAGCAGGCAGAATCCACTGTCGGGCCACCTAAGGATTGCATTAGTCCTCCTTTCCCAGCCGCCCACGACTTTGCAGGTCTATTTGGAAGCATACATTTAAAAAGCAAAAGTAACAAAAAAAAAAAAAAGAAGAAGAAGAAAAGAAAAGAAAAAGAACATGCCTTGCCATTGGGTACCAGAGAACTATCTGGGTAAGACCCAAGTGTAGAGAGCAAGGATTGCTATAAAGACTAGTTCTCAAAGGACGGTGAGAATCCTAACATGCAGCTCTCTGTCTTTACTGTCATTCCCAGCACACATCGGTGATATTTAAAGTAGTCACAGCAGGTCAGCGTTTTACAGTGAGACACAATTAGCGATCTTTCTGGCCGCAGTGATTTCTTTCTCAAGGTCTTTCCTTTCCCTTGATAACCTCCACACTTCTCTTCTGCTTCAATGGCCTGTGGCAATCTTCTCTCCCTGACTCGGGGCAAGCGCCTCGGGCATATCTTTCTTCTCCATCATTTAAATTTAATGCTCGGCCATTTCACATTTTTATATTTCAACTCGTTGGTCTATTTAAGAGAGTGGCTCGTTCACTGATTGGTCTTCAGCAAGGTCCATGCGGTCACATCCCAGCTGCCGGGACTGGCAGTCATCTGCGTTTTGTTTCCACTGTCCAGAAGCTGATTTCACATTAGTAATAAAATTTTTTGAAAAGCTTCAATCTGCGATCCGACCCTGAGAAGCTGGCCTGTGTGGCCGCAGTCCTCCCTCTGACTTTTAGACTCTCCTCTGCGCTTGGCAGCTCAAGTAGAGAGCAGAAACATTTCAGTCTCTGACCTTGACCATGAACCCAAAGGCAACTCACTGTTGAGCTGTGCTGGCTGTAGAGTGAGCCGAGCAACATACAGAAAGCTAATGGAGATGCAATCCCCAAACCTCCAACGTCCATCCCGTTAGGATGGGGACCCCTAGAGCTCCCTGCGTGAATTCAATTTGTTGTTCACAAGGAATATACAGGTTCTTTAAGTCATATTTTGATGTGTCTGTAAGGAGAAAGCTTTAAGAAGATTAATATATGTGTATGTGTGAAGTGCATCAGGTATTGTAGGTGAGTTGATGTCTTTCAAAGAACTTGAAAACACAATTGTGAGTGTGGCACAAAAAAAAACTCAAAATGCCACTGTAGATGCAGGATTTAATGCTGAACCTCCTGCCACACACACATACACACACCTCAAAAGAAGAGAAAAGGAAAAGGGGATATTGATTAGAGGTAAGGAAGCAGTTGAAAAAGATAAACTCCACTGTAGCCTTTTGAAAATAAAGCTGAGGAGAGAACCGCTGCGCTCATTCAGTTCCAGTCATTCACTAGAGGGTGTGCACTGAGGCTGTACTCTGACTGTGGTCGAGCCCAGCCGCATCACCGGCTATGTGTGCAATACAGGGCATAGTTAACCTCTTTCCGGTCCCTTGTTCTCTCAACAGCTAAATGACAGGAGTAACAAAATTAGTGCGGTGACGATTAAATAAATTTAGCACAGAGAGGCTTAGAAAGGACTGGGCACATCCTACTTACTAAAGGGACTTCACGGGGAGATCAATATGCCCACCATCTAAGAACAAGGAAAACACAACAAAAGAGCAACAACGGTCACGATGCCCAGGCTTGTCCTGTGAGGTCAAACAGCGTGGGCCAGAAGCTGCTCCCACAGCAGCAAGGCAATAGAGACGCAGCTTGCCAACAGCAATCCAGAGTGCTGAGAATGTACCAACAGGAAGGTGTTCAAGGAATGTTTTGCCTGAGGAGATTTAAATAAACTTACACCCTAACCTTATAGGGAACCAACACCAAGCCACAGTATGATCCCACCAAAGAGTAACATTGAGAAACAATGAGTTTAGGGAGCACACCTTCAGAAGTTGGGTGAGGGGTTGCTTACACGAGAGTGAGTGACCCCCAAAACACCACAGAAGAGTCTGACCACAGTGGGGTTGACTTTGTAGACCCTGACCCGTAAGAGTATTTATGATTTGATTTTAAAACCATCAGTTCACTCTATCATTTTGAATTTCCATGATTTCAGTTGTCATGAAACGTTAAAACACACCCAGGCCCTTCCTTCTCTCTCCTGTCAACTATTTAAGGCATCTGACCCCTCAAAAATGATTTCCATTATTACGAAGCATAATAATGTAAGTTAAGTTTTTATATGTTATAATCTACTTATTATTGAGCTGAAGTTCTATTGTGAAAACTTAGTGTCGATTTAATCTTTTAATTATCTGGATGTTTCACCTTCTCAAGGCAAATAATTGATGCCTGCTGGAGGATGAACTTTGACCTTAAATTTATGGAGTAGTGTTCCCTACTCGGTCACAGGCTGCTCTTTCAATTTTATTTCACATATTGAGTTTATACTTTTGAAACTTAAATCTTTGTAAACTCTGCAAAACCTCAGACTGAATGGCTTATTAATTTTTCTGTTCCCAGTGGTGCGGGGCACAGATCTGTGCATCGGAGAAAAGCCAAATATTAGTTGAATTAAACTACGACGTCGCCCAAAGATACAAATCTGTGTTATCTCAATACTCTCTCCCATAGGTTTAGTGCTTCTCTTAAGTGTACATTATGGTTAGAATTTTAATTTTTTGTTAAAAAAACTGCCTCCCAATTTTCCCAGCTTTAGTGAAGTCTAATGAACAAATAGAAATTATATAGAGGAGGTAAGGTGATTGCGCAGGGGTAAAACACTTGCCGTGCATGTAGAGGGAGGTGAGTTCAGATCCCCGGGACTCCGGGTGGGGTAGCGTGTGTCTGTAATGCCAGTGCTCCTATAGAAAGGGAAAGCGGGGACAGGGATTCTTTCAAGGCCACAGGCCAGCTAGCCTGGCACACTCAGTAACAAACAAGAGATGCTGTCTTAAACAAAGTCAACTGAGGGTGCCCCCTGACCTCTACATGTGTACCACAGCATGCACACGCGCGCACACGCACACACACACACACACATACCACATCACACTTACAAAATAGATGTGTTCTTAGGGAATACAATAGGGAGTTCTGATGTATGTATTCACTGAAACGGCTGCCAAAGCCAAGCTAGTTAACATGGTTATTACTTCCCATAGTTTCCATCTGTGTGCGTGGACAGAGAACGTTTCCCATCCACTCACTGACCTACTGATGTGAAGCACATGGCACAGTATAAGTAACTATTGACGTGATGCTAGACTTTCGCTCTCATGCCTCCCGGTTCACGGCGCTCAGCCCAAGGTGATACTGTTTTGTGTTATTCGGTTGGCAGCTGACTAAATTATTTTCAAGTCTGAGAAAGTATTAGATAATAAATATATAAACCAAAATTTTTTATGAGGGTCTTTGTATGGAAACTACCTCTGCGTATTTCACATCAGAATGGTACACATATTTTATGAGACCACTGGAGAAAACCCGAACTCCCTCTGTGTAAACCAGGACAACCCAAAGCAGCAGGGTTAGACGTGCATACACAAGATAAATAAGGAGAGAGTAGACAACAAGGAATACTGCGTCATAAAAGCCAACTCCTTTAAGACTCACAAATAAAAGTCAGACAATATTTAGGGTCTTAGTAGAGGAAAGTTGGAAACAAAACCAGAGAAAGTCAGAGTTGACCAATAGGAATAAAATTTCTTGTTCTAAAAATTCTTAAGAAGCAAGCTAGGGAGATGGCTTAGTAAGTAAAGTGCTTGCCTTGCACGCTTGAGAGCTTGAGTTTGATCCCCTGGAGCCCATAGCAAAAAAGATAAGGGAAAAGCAAGCAGGGTGGTACCTGCTGGTCATCGCCACTCTGGGAAGACACAGACAGGCAGATCCTCAAGACTTACTGGCCAGCCAGTTTTATGAGAGACTCTGTCTCAAAAACAGAAGGTGGGGCTAGAGAGATGGCTCAATGAGTAAGAGCCCTTCCTGCATAAGCGTGATCACCTCCATTCAGACCCCAGCACCCACATAAAAGCCAGGCATAGCCACATGCCTATAACCCCAGTGTTAGGAGGGGTCAGAGACTTGTGGATTCTCTTGAGTTTCCTGTACAGCCAGATAGAGCTAAGTTCACTGAGAGACCCCACCTCACGGCTATAGAGAAGGTGGAAAGTTATAGAGCTGGATACTGGTTGCCACACACATGTGCATGCACACATACATCAGAGAGAGAGAGAGAGAGAGAGAGAGAGAGAGAGAGAGAGAGAGAGAGAGAGAGACAGAGACAGAGACAGAGAGAAAGGGATGGCTCCCAGGGAATGACACTCAAGATTATCCCATGACTTTCACGTGCACAAACACACCCACATACATGCACATGCCTGCACACATGCACGTACACAGAGTCCTAAGATGCTACCACGTGCAGACAATTCAAAAGACATTGCGAGAGAACTCATGTAGGACCTGAGACTGCTGATAGCAATTATTTCACCAAAAATGTCAGCTATGGAAAGCAGTGTGAAGTCAAAAATGTCAGCTATGGAGTTCAGGGACAGAAAATGTCTACATGATTATCACCAACTACATCTTGTAACCAATATATTTAGAGTTCTCATAGGAAAAAAAAACACTGTTTCTAGGTAGCCACATTTTAAATCACTCCTCCACTTGTGAGTACAATTGCAAGAGAACAGGAAAGAAGACGTGCGAAATGTCTTGCCTTAAAATACAGTGATTTAAAGCATCAACATACATCATGTATTATAAAACATAAGGACCTGGCTCACTTCCTTTCTTAAGGTAGCCACAGGTTAGGTTGGTTTGGTTTGGCTTGCCTTGGCTTGGTTTTTTGGTTTGGCACTGATGAAAGTGGTGGTGGAGGCAGTCATAGTAATGGTGGCCGTGACAGTGGCAGAGATGAGAAACCATAAATTATATATCCTGTAGAAAGCTACTTCCCCCCCAAGAAGCCAGATAAAGCAAGCCACTCTTACCATGCTTGCATCTTGCATTTTCTAGCTATTCTCCCAACTGTTCAATATATAAAAGGGGAAGGGGACTAGCTATTCACATTGGATTAAAGCTATGATCTTCGTGGTTACCTCTGCCTTTTGCAGTAAAAGAGCTTTTTAAATCAAACCAAGAAAATTAAATGATGTCAGCACACTGGAGTGGCAGTACTTTCTTCGCGTTTAGCCTTGTCAAGGGTCTAGCTATTACTTGCTCGAGTTGTAAAATGGTGATGTGACAGCCATAGTTTTGACTGCAGTGCAAACCGCCAAGTAACACCTGACAAAGCAGCAGGCTCTGGACAGAAAGCCCCAGGAAAGAGAACGCAGCAAAAGAGAGGTCATCCCCTGACAGGTCAGGAGGCAACAGGACTGTTTTCTGAGCAGAGCTTCCTTGGAGGAAAATTACAGCAAGATGAGGAACAAGGAAAATAGTTTCCCTCATGGTGCAAGGCTCAGAAGTTTGTGAACTACTCTCATGTGTGTGAGTGTTCCTCAAGTGCCCCGGGTCAACACTTACTCAGTTGAGAAAGACTCAGCCCTTTCACATGTGAGGAGCTGGGATCTTCACCAGAGGTTGTCACCGACAGAACAGTGACACTGGGGCCAGAATCCAGGTGTAATCACAGAACCAAATATAATGCTCTCTGCCTATTTCATAGGGTTGAGAAGATGGTGGCGTAGTAAAGACTACTGTTGATGTGTGCAAGCAAAGGGACAGCACAAAGGTTGAGAGTTTGAGAAAAGCATTCACATTCAGGCCACCAGCAACTCAGGAGACCCGACAGCGTGGCCATCAGACAGCGTGGCCATCAGACAGCGTGGCCATCAGTCAGCGTGGCCATCAGTCAGCGTGGCCATCAGACAGTGTGGCCATCAGACAGCGTGGCCATCAGACAGCGTGGCCATCAGTCAGCGTGGCCATCAGACAGCGTGGCCATCAGTCAGCATGGCCATCAGACAGCGTGGCCATCAGTCAGCATGGTCACCAGACAGTACCAGTCATTCTTCACTGATCTTTCATTGTTAGTTCCCTTGGAAGGGGCAGGGCTCATAGCTTGTTCCAAAGCAAGAAAATCTAAGAAAGAAGCTCAGAATCTTTCTTCCTAGAACTGTCCCCCGTGTTGCCTCCTTGACTGTGTGAGCAGGTTGTGAAATTCAATTTAAACAGCATTTACTGAGCACATTCAGGATGCTTGAGAGCTATGAATTTGAGGAGGAAATGATCCCTCCCTCCGGCAAACTACTGCTTTTATAAAGATAGAGCTTTAGCGTTTTAGGTACTAAGCCATGGTCCACAAAGAAGATATAATATCCAACTTATTTTGTGCCTTTCAAGAACAATACATTTGGGGGACAGTCCATTAGTTTCAAATGTCTGTGTTTTATCTATTTATGTTTTCCTATAAGACATGTGTGTCAGAGAGAAGGACAAATAGAGGGCAATGTGCATGTGTGTGTGTGTGTGTGTGTGTGTGTGTATGTGAGTGTGTGTGTATGTGAGAGAGAGTGCATATGTGTGTGAGGTGTGTATGTATGTGTATGTATGTGAGTTTGTGTGTCTGTATGTGTGTGTGAGAGAGTGCATATATACATATATATGTGTGTATGTGTGTGTGAGAGAGAGAGACAGTGTGTGCATGTGTGTGTGTGTCCTCAGATTTGGCAAATGGCTGAAGAGATTATACTCTGAAGCCAAAAGATAGGATTAGAGCTGGTGACGTGCAGTGCCTTAGTAAATCAATTTTTGACTGGGTATCTGGCTCACAGCATGATTTACCACTGGCTTCTGAAAATGAAAATGTTAGACTAAGCAGGAGCTGAGACTAATGTCGCAGTCTGCCAAGACAAGAAAGACCTTGACTTCAGGAACGGAGCAAAAAGCAATAAACAATGCCTTTTTTGGGAAATAACTTCATGTGGTTAATAAACCAAGCAGGCATTTGTTTAATTGATAAATCCCAAATGAACAATAACATCTATTACAGTTTGTATCATTTATGCCAATAAAATTTACAAATCACTTAGCCTGGGGCCTAAGATATTAAATGAATTCAGAATGTATGCAGTCATTGTGGGTGCTGCTTTGGCAGTGCGGCCTAATGAAAGCAAGCATAGACTTCGGAGCCAGGCAAGTATGCCTTGGTAACATTCCAGGCGCTCCCTGTAACTCGAAGTGGATCACTTAACCCTGCTGACCTCAGTTACCAATTCTGGGCAAAAAAAAAAAAAAAAAATGAGAAAGAGAGTAAAAAACTAAAGGTTACCTCCTAGAAGCACTGCAGGATTTAAATGATGTAACACCGGAGGGTCCGTGCTGTGCCTGAAACAGGGCAAGTGTTCAGTGAGGGCTAGGCTTCCACCCTTTCACTAGGATGCTTCAAGGACTAGGTACAGTTTACTTCACCATGAACTCCCAAAACAGGGGATTCTTTTCTTGGTCTCTATTGTTGCTGTTACAACTCACCATAAATGTAGTGCTTTTGAGCTATGTGGAGGTACCACCTTGCAGCCTTAGGGTTCAGATGTCTGGAATGGGTGTCACTGGACTAAAGTAGCAATGGCTCAAAGCTGTTCCTCTGAAGATAAAAATGGTAGCTCCTATCTGTAATCTCAGCACTCAGTAAGCTACAGCAGTAGGATTGCCATGATTTAGAAGCCAGCCTGGGCTATACAGTGGGTTCTCAGTCAGCCTAGGACCCTTCTGGAGGGTGGAGGGAGACTCTGTCTTCCTGCCACTTCTGCACCTTGAATTTCTTTGCATAGTTAACATCTCCAAAGTCCCCCGGGGCTATGCCTTTCTAGCTTCATCAAATTTCCTTTCGCCTTCCTCCCTTTCCTCCCAGCACTCTCCTTCACACCACGTTTACTTTAGTAATCCCAGATAGCATCCCTCGCCCCCACCCCCATCTTAAGACCTTATCTTAATTAACCACGTGCACAACGTGCTTTTGCTACCCAGAGCCGCAGGTGATGGGTCCTGGCAATTAGGACCAGGAACACCAATATCCTGCCTGCTGCCACTATTATAACACTAAAGCTTTGTTCGTTTAAAATGCTTGCTTCTTTTGACGTTAAATTCAAGGTATTGGGTGTAAAAGATAAATGTCAAGGGAATTAATAAATTTCTCCTGCCTTGACTTTAAAATTCATTTGCTTTTAGCACTTTGTCAGAAATTCTCTTCCACATAACACAAGACCTGTTTCAGCGGTTATTAAATCTAACAGAAGATAAAAGATTAAACCGGGTGGGGTCCTGCATAACCTCAGCCAATGCAGAGAACCTTACTGTGTTGTTTAACTGTATTGAAATTTACAAGGTAGACATTGAGATGAAATTTGGAAGGATAGAAAGACAGACAGATAGATAATCTCTAGATGACAATAGATAATAGATTGATGGAAGGATAGATAAGTGGATAGAGTGATAGATCAATAGATAAAAGATAAGTAGATAGGTAAGATAGATAAAATAGATTGGTAAGTAGTTAGATGAATTGATGATAGATTAGATAGATTAGATAGATGATAGGTAGGTAGATGATAGGTAGGTAGGTAGATAAAGAGATAGGTAGGTAGATAAAGAGGTATAGGTATATACATACATACACACATAATCTCAGTTTTATGCTTCTGGAGATATTAAATATCTACAGCCATTTTTGGTTCTCATGGCTTGAGAAGGTGCTACTGGAGGCCAGAATAAGGACCAAGGATCCACTGTTAGACTTCCTTTACAGATAGTTTGGCTCCCCAAACATTTTGTTATAGAGAGCAGAGAGACAACAGAGTTGTTGATTTGAAAAACAACAAAGTAGATTTTTGCTACTCAGCATTTAAAATATTGTTTGACACAGTGATGTCCTTGGTGAATGTCCATACAACTGAATGTAAAGATTCACAAGAAAAAAGTGTTAGCAAAACTCCCAAAAGAACCACTATAATATAAACTTAATATCATTTTCCCAAAATTGCAATCAGAAAAATTGCAAAAGATTAGTCATATCAGATAATGTTTCAAAGGCAAACTATTTCCACTGTCATGAAAGCTAATTCTATTATTGAAATTACATAGGGAACACATTTTTTTTCAGGTCAGTAAGGGAATGTGATATGACAGAAAAGAAACATAGGCTATGCAGGCAGTTCTATCCTGTTTTGCCAGAAAAAAAGAATCAGAACTTTTTATATTCTCTCACAGGTTGCTTTACATATCAAAAGTAAACCTGGGAACTGGGGAGGCAGCTCAGTGGTTAAGAGTGCCAGCTGCTCTTCCAGAGGACCCAAGCTTGGGTACCCTTGTGGGGCAGTTCACAGTGACCCGTTGCTCCAACTCCAGGGGTTAGGTGCCCTCTTCTGTCCCATCACCCATGTGATGCACATATCCACATGCCAGCAAAACACTCGTGCACATAAAACAAACACAGATGCATTTAAAAGAAAATGAAATTTTTAGAAGCACTAGAAGAAGGAAGGCAGACAGCCAAGAATTTACCTAAAGAGCTACCCAAGGAGATTGCACTATTGAATCAGGCAGGCGTTATTGTTATTGCACCAAATCTTTGACTCGATGCTTAACCTACTATATTGAGTTCCTAGTGTTCAATGGGACTAGGGCTTGAGGGATAAGCTATTAAAAAAAAAAAAAGAGACAATAAAGACACCACCTTCCTTGTACATCTGAGTGCAGTGTGAGAAAGAATGTGACCATGAAACACAAGAGAAGGAGTGTTTCTATTTTTGCTGGCTTTATGGGTTTTATTACCCCAGGCACATATGCAAACTGCCTCTGATTTTCTCCCACACTCAGCCCTAAAACCATGCCATGCTCTCACAAGATAGTGAAGTCATTTTCCTCCCATCAGTAACCTAAGCTTCTCCAAGAAGCCTTCCTAAGCCATCAAAGGGTTTATGCATTCTCTGGTTCCACACTACCTATTTATAGGTTCTCTGCTACCTTGTCATTCCTAACTAATAATAGTGGGACTCGAGTGTCTTATTTCTGCTTTTATTCCCTGTCTTTTTCCTATGAGTCAGTGTTCCCAAGCCTAAATTGTGAGTTTAGAAAAGACATGTATGGGATGATTTTATGTATTGCCTGATCCAACCCTCTAGGCCAATAAATGTTTTTTTAAGTGGTCTAGGTTGACAGCATTAAATTAGTTTATAGTGGAGCAACGTGTCTGTGAATCAGAGTACTTTCTATTCCCTTCTACAATAGGGTGATACTTGAGAAAGTTCCCTAAATAGGGCTGCTTCTTCACGACTGACTGGGGACCTCTGAGCAACACCAAATCTATTTATTGTGATCAATGCATTTGGAACTGCTCTGTGCCCTGTCAACAAAGATAAAGCAAGGTAGTTTTATTTCTATTTTATTGAGGTTTAATTGGTTATTGAAGGAAACCATTCAGACCCAATGCAGCATGAATTATTCCTTTGGATTGCTCAAATCAAACCATGAGTCTGATATATGATAACGATTGCTGAATTACCCAGTGACTTTGAAAGTGTGTGCATATTCTTGATATCCAGAGTTCTCCTAAAGTCAAAAAGACATCAGATGGGGACACTAAGATTTGTTGACTGTCTGCTATGCGCCAGAACCTCCATCCATCACCGAAGTCCAATCCAAGATGACCTTTACGACACCCACTCAGTCGTCGTTTGCAATCATTATTTATTGAGCATCTATCATGTGCCCGTGTGTTGGGTCCTGAGACTACCGAAATGAAGGAACCAGATAGATGTCATGCATTCCTCCATGATATGTGATCTAGTTAGAAAAATGAAAAGAAAACAGTTATAGAATGAGTCATTGAAAAAAAAAGAATATACTGCTGGTTTAGTGGGAAATATGTTGAAAGTACATAGGAGGAGAATCTTAGACTAGCAATGGAAGGAAGGTGTCCCTGGAAAGAGATGAGTAAGGAGTCCTGGCACCTGAATTGGATTAACTAGATGAAGACTCTCAAATGGATTTATGCCAAGTGGGACTACCTGAGGAAAGACTTCGCTGTGAAAGAGACAAACGTGGTCTTAAAACCCACAGGAAGCAGAGTGTGGTGAGAGCAAGGTCTTGTTCAGAGAGGATGGTGGCCAATGAAGCTAATGAGAGGATAAAAAGCCACCGTGTAAAGGACTTTGTCCCAAGGAAACAGAGGACACGAAAAGGTTTAAGTAGAATAGTGGCATCTTCCATGTTTATGTGATTGTAAAATGGATCTAGTGACAGGAAAATAGAAGAAAGTGTGTGTGTGTGTGTGTGTGTGTGTGTGTGTGTGTGTGTGTGTGTGTGTAGGGCAAAATATATCGAAGAGAAATGGTGGTGGAAATAGAAAATAACGTGTCAAGATATATGTTATGTGTAAGAGGTAGGAAGACAAGTGCTCTCCAAGATTGTCAGGTGCTCTCCAGGATCGTCAGGTGCTCTCCAGGATGACCTTCTACTGGTCTTTACAGATATGACACACAGGAGTAAGGAAGTATTTGTGGGACTCGTGATGAGGCCTGTTGGGATGTACTGAGTATAAGTGCGCTAAGAGACTTTCTCTGGAGGCAGATACGTCCTTGAAAGCATCGCATCCTTGAAATATATCTCAAAGAAATGGTCAGATACCCTGGGCATTGACGGCAATGTCTCATAGGTAGTAGCTGCATGCTTGAAAAAAACAAAGCAAAACAAAAGAAATGACTTCACGAGATAATCCATGAAATATGGAGGGGGAGGCCCTGAGACACAAGCCCAAAGCCGGCAGCATTTAAGGGGCCATGAGGGGAAGAATAGTTGGCAAAGTGAATTATTATGAAAACTGTGTTGCAGGGGACAGATGGAGTCTAGCATGGCTTAATTAATTTGCTAATTAATAGGAAAGCCAAAATTCAAACCCAAATCTTTCCATTTTCAGAAATCTCCCGTCTGAGTCCTTCATATTTGCAAACACAGTAGCAAGCTGCTGAAGGCTTTCCCTGAGCTAGACTCGCCATCAAACATCTGCATGCATTCTTTCAGCAATTTTCAGAGCAACGTACTTGTAAATGAAATACCATTATTATTCCTATCGTGGATGAAGAAATAGTCCTCGAAAAGCTAACTAAGTTTCCCAAGGTGGCAAGATGAGTATGCAGTGTGAATCTATACCCATCGCTTTCTTTCATGGAAGCACGTCCCTTCACCCATTGTGACTGTATTGGTTAAAACAACGGTTCAGACCCCAGCAGCCATCAGAGTTAGGTAGAGGGCTCCTAGTCCTCATTGCAAAATGTGCAGCATCTACTCAAACACCGACAAGCAGGCACCTATTTCACTGAGTAGTTCAACAAAAGTGTAGCTGTCCTCACCCAGTGTTAGAAATACTTTCAAAGGGGGAATGGGAATAAATACAGGGTTTGGCTATGGAAGTAATCATCTGTGTATATGTCTGCTTAACTTTTGATTTTAAGTCTTTTTGTCCCCCCCCCCCCCCCCGCCCCAATTTTGTCTGAATGAACCCCGATCTGGGTACCTAGTGAAAAATCCTGGATGAGGTTAATGAATGTCATGGCAAGTTTGCTTTAAAAATCTCTGTTTGTCAGTTTTAAAGTTTTGTACACATACGACACATAAAAACTCCCGTTTAGATTTTGTATATATGACCTAACGAATGGAATTCTGGGCAACTTTATAACTTTACAAAACTTTACAACTTTGCTTTAACTAGCCTACATTTTAACATGATATATTGCTCATAACCAGAAATGTTTCTTGGTCAGTATATACAAGGAAAATTAAAAAGAGTAAACAAGATTAGAGAGGGAGCGCTCCTGAGTTCCATTCCCAGCACCCACGTTGGACAGTTCACAATGGCCTTTAATTTCAATTTCAGGGAACATGACACTGTCTTCTGGCCTGCTCGGGCACCAGCACATACATGTACATACTCATACACAGATGCACACACATATACGTGTCATTAAAAATAAAGGTCATAGCCGGGCGGTGGTGGCGCACGCCTTTAATCCCAGCACTCGGGAGGCAGAGGCAGGAGGATCTCTATGAGCTCGAGGCCAGCCTGATCTACAAGAGCTAGTTCCAGGACAGGAACCAAAAAGCTACGGAGAAACCCTGTCTCGAAAATCCAAAAAAATAAATAAATAAAATAAAATAAAGGTCATTAAAGTAGATCAATTAGAGGGCTTCTTAAAACACAAGTTGCATGGGGAACTCCTGAGGCTAGGCCGGGCATTTATGCTTCTAGGTAGGCCCCAGGTCACACTCCTGCCATCTTTGAGAACCAGTGAGACAGTATAGAGATAATCACTGTAACAGCAACAGATAAAAGAAATAAGCAGAAAGCAGAATTACCATGACTGAAGTAAAGATACTTTTCTGTATCATATTAGATGCTGCTCAGGCAAGAGATGACTCCGAAACCCAGGTCCCACCCCTTTGTGGTTTGCCGTGCCCCCCAGGCTCGGGCCTCATCAGCCCTTGGGAAACCAGGTTCAGCCTGGGAGTAAAATTCCGCAAGCCAGTTGCTATTAAGCAGTGGGCGCTGACAATTACACACGCGTGTATTACCTTATGAAAAGGTGATCAAAGGTTAAGCAGCCATGTGCCAGTCAGAACTACTGACTATGGAAGAACAGAGGAAGGCGGAGCTATGGTTTGGATAGCAACTGTCTCCCAGAGGTCCAGGTACTAAAGCAATCCTGTCTGCCTGCAGTTTGTGGTCCATGTGCATCCCAGGATATCCAGAAATAATGGGCCCAAAATGTTTGTAGATGGCATCACACACACACACACACACACACACACACGGTGGAACAGCTTGGTGGCCTGGCTGGAAGTAAAATCTTTATGAAATAAGGTACAGTTTAATAACTCTGATTGCTGACAGCTTGGCCTCCGTTTAGAAGAGCTCTGGCCCCTCCTCCACTTTGCTTCCTGACAAGAAGGAGGGGAGCAGCTACCTCAGCCCCCCCTTGCCACAGATCCAAAGCAATAGAGCCAAGCAATTATGGACTATAGCCTCTGAAACCATGGGCCAAAATAAATCCTCCAAATAAATAAACCAAAATAAAATAATTCCCTCACAGGAATGCAAAGTTAGCAGGAGTTTGCAGAACAATTAGCACCTGTCACAATTACGCTAGTCTCGACTTTGTCATCTGTGAAATAATTATCAGATGTAAATGAGCTAACTCATGTAAAGTCATTAACGCTCATGTAATAAAATATATGATATGAAAATTTTAACATATTTTTATTTACCCGGTCCTGTAATCACTAAAATGGAATCAATTCCTAAGACTTGTCTTCCTGCAGGGTTCAATTTCTTTCTCACATAAAATCTACCCACCAAATCTCCCCAGCCTTCACTATCTTAAGTGAATTTATTTCCTGTGTAGTTACTTTTCCATTGCTGTGATGCGACACCATGACCAAGACAGCCGACAAGGGAAACCTTCTAAATGGGGACTTGCTTATAGTTTCAGAGGGTCGGTCCAGGATCATCATGCTGGGAGAAAGGCAGCGAGCAGACAGGCATGGTGCTGAAGCAAGAGCAGAGAGTTCCCATCTGATCCGCGAACAATAAAGAGAGAGGGGAGGGAGGGGGGAGAGGGAGGAGAGAAGAGAAGAGAAGAGAAGAGAAGAGAAGAGAAGAGAAGAGAAGAGAAGAGAAGAGAAGAGAAGAGAAGAGACGAGACGAGACGAGACGAGACGAGACGAGACGAGACGAGACTGGGCCTCGTGTGGGCTTTTGAAATCTCAAAGCCCACCCTCGGTGACACACCACCTCCAGCAAGTCCATACCTCCTAATCTGTCCCAAACAGTCCCACCAACTGGGGACCAAGCATTCAAACATACAAGTCTCTGAGAGCCATTCTCAGTCAAACCACCACAGGACAATATATAGGAAAATGTATAAATATATACAAACATGTATAATAATAAAATAGCAGATAATCCTTCTTTGGACATAAACTGATGATAGACTCACTTCCTAATTCAAAAGAATATTCATGACTTCTCAGACTTTCGGCTAAAATCCAATGTGAGATGATGCTTAATCTGCCGACCACAAAAGTGATGCTCTCTCTCCACATCAGCTACTGCTTTCTGCCCCAGTCCCAGTGGGCAGCATGTTTTCTGTAGTTGTTCTCCGGTTGTCCTGGGACATCTCAGGTGAGCAACTGTTCCTTTCCTAAAAGGCCACACTACATTCTTCCGGGGTCTCCATTCAGACAACCAGCACGTGTGCGTGTCCATAAGCTCCCTTCTGACCGTTGCACGCACTTACGCGTACCGTCCTGGGAATCTTATGCTGAGACTCTGTCTTCCACCACTGCCACGAGTGTGCTTTGAAGATTCAGTTTGGACAGCAACTCAGAGATTCGCCAAGTGATGCACAGGAATGGGAGTAATAGAGCAGCATTAGCTGGCTTCACAGACTACTAAAAATCTATACAATTAATGCTATGCCCTTGAATTGAATTCAAAATTAAGCTGCAAGTTGGTCCATGTGGCTAATAAATGGATGCTATGTTCCCAGGGACGGCCCCTCGGGCAATGATGCTGCCACTGCCTGGTGACACCCTCCATGGGGCCATGCGACAGAGATCCCTGTATTTGTTTTCCACGACACTACATTTGTTGTTTTTAAAAAAAATAACTAAGAAGAAAAAGGGAGTAGAGAAATGGAGTCAGAGCACCTTCTGGCTGAAAGTGTCAGAGATACAGTAGTGAGAAACCCTGCCCGCCACAGGTGAGATGAGACTTTGGGAGGGAAGTGGCTAATTCTTACTTGATGGTGAAACATTAAAAGTGAACCAGATGATTAAACTTAATGGAACAGGCACATTACACTGAAATTAGTAAAAATATGCCTCGGGCAACCTACAAGCTTTCGTTTGTTGTTGTTTAACTTCTGTCTCTTCCAGTGGCCATGATGAATGACATCACAAAAGAAAAAATCCAATTAAAATCTAAGTGCTCAATGAAGCCCTAATGTCTGCTTGCCGCCACAGCTCTTACAGGCGGCAGAGTCTTCTGTTTTCTTTCTTTCCCAAGAACAGAGGAAAGAGCTGGCCCCAGGGCTGCTCCACGGAAGGGAGGAGAGTGAAGAGAAATTCGGGTTTTTGTGGCCTGCACTTGCACCATCAGAACCAGAAGCTCATGTTGTGGGCCGAGAGGAGGGAGGAGGTTAAGTTGTTCTATTATGAGGCCAGGCCTGAGAGAAGAGATGCATTTCCCCACTGGTTTTCAAATATTGATAAATCAGAGCTGTGATCTGCAACACAGTCCCTGTTCACACTGGCCGGCATCTCCCTCTGCCTCTCTATCGTCCCCAATGTTTGTAGTATAATTCATGGAAATGGCCGCTTCTGACAGCTAAAAATAACTCCCTGATTACTTTTACCTGCATAAATCTTGTGACCGGATGTGGTATTCGCCGACTGAGTGTGCAACAATTACACACTGAAGGTGATAGAAGAAGCAGCCGAGGAGAGTCTATGATCTAGTGGAATAAAGCGTAGAATAAATCACACGTAAAGACAGCAGTTGCCACCAAATAGAAGAATTCTGGCTTTTCATAACACATTTTACCTGAGAGATAGGAAGTGTTTGCAAAAATTGGGTTTCTATGGTCCTCAGACAAAGTTCTCAAAGTCATAAGAGCAAAAACATGCCGATGATAAAGTCACAGCTAATGCTTGTGCTCCCGGAATATCTCTCCGCTTAGATGGCTCTTTATAATTCATAAAACACATACCGTGCTTTTATTGCATGTTTATGTCGCAATTAATGAGGTATTTGTATATAGCCTCTAATTAGTTCTTCCCAGCCGCTTGTCCTGCAGCCCTTATTAGCCTCGTTTTGCTGAGAAGGGTCCTGGCTTGGTGGGTTAATTGACCACTGCTGTGGTCTCACACCTGGCGAGGGACACAGTGAGCATGACCTGTACGTAGGGCTTAGATGCACATCCCACATGCTGCCCCCTGCTGCCGACCGTGACCGCCAACCACGGCCACCCACAGTCGCCCACCACGGCTGCCCAGGACCATGCAACCAAAGGACATTGGCAGGGCTTGTTCTGCTTTTGAGTTAATAAAATGGCTTTTTAAGAGCGCTCTTCAGTTGTTAGAATCTGTCAGCGGAGAGTTAACTTTTCCCTAGCGGCTCTTTCTATGTCAGGGTGGTTTCAGTGTTTCCTTGGCGTATCACATTACACAAATCATAGCGTGCTCTTGTTTTACATTTCTTATGGCGTTTGTCTCACTTCTAAGCAATTTCCTCCCTGTTCGCATTTTATCTTCCATTATTTCTGCCAAATTGCCTTCAAAGCTACTAATTGTATGAATAATATTCTCATTCTCCAATTCAGTGATTAACTCAGCGTAGCTGTGTGGCACTGGACACAGTCTCTCTCGCTCCAGAAATGGGGACATTGCGCCAAATACTCTGCAGGGCACCTTCCTGCCACCAGGTTCTCGTCTTTGACTCTCACTTGAGCTGGGTGGGATTTTGAAACACTACTTTAACTGGAACTTTGGGTTTCCTGTTTCTACAGTGACAGATAAGATACTCAGGATTACAAAAGAAACTTTCCAGGAAGGCTGTCACAGGTCCAAAGAACATTGCATTGAACACTAAAGCTCCAGATAGCCATGTTAAACAGAATCATGCCACAGAAAGTTTGACATTCAGGCCCTCACAGTCTTCCATGTGTTAGCAGATCACTTTAAGAAGAAGTCAGATTAAGTATTTCCCAAGCACACAGAACCACAGAATTCTTTCCCTCTGTACCCTGTGTAGTAGTTAGTCCATAGAACGTGTGTTTAAAAAACTGCTTAGCTCATCATCTTAGTTCCCTTTTGCAGAGTCCGCCTGCAGGTATTCTAGAACAGAGGTTCTCAACCTATGGTCACAACCTCTTTGAGGGTTGACTGTCCCTTTCATGGAGGTCACCTGTGACCATAAGGAAAACAAAAGTTTACATTACAGTTTGTGACAGTAGCAAAATTACAGTTATGTTGTAGCATGAAAATAATTTTATGGCTGGAGGTCACAACAATATGAGGAACTGTATTAGAGGGTCACAGACTTAGGAAGACTGAGGACCACTGCTGTAGAAGCGCATGCAGTGTTAATCAGAGCCCATGAATTGTTGTGGTTACCATGGTCACCCAGCTCCTCTGTGTGAAGACTGTAAGGAGATTCTGTAATTAACATGTCTGTGAGCACGGACGCCTGCTACTCCGGCTGTTAAGTGGTCACCCTCAACAACAACAAAACACACTGAAAATTTGTGAATGGACTTGGACTGATAAGAGACCTAAACTTTTGCTAGGGTGGGGAAGAAGAATTTAGGAACTCAACTCTGAAAGGGGATCTAGGAGTTAGGAAGAAGGAACCGCTTCTCCAACTTAGGATCATCAGGTGATGATCGTGGAATGTCAGACATTCACTTAATTCCACTCTTTCCTCTGGACCATTTCACTGACAGTGAATCTTCATCACCTCCGCTTGTGTCATTTCGAGAGCTGGGGTGGA
This sequence comes from Alexandromys fortis, assembly GCF_014885135.2. Classification (NCBI taxonomy): domain Eukaryota; kingdom Metazoa; phylum Chordata; class Mammalia; order Rodentia; family Cricetidae; genus Alexandromys; species Alexandromys fortis. Next base: position 7,814,815 of record NW_026067914.1, on the reverse strand, counting down.
GGGTCAGGTCACACTAACTCATAAGGCAGACTGTTCTAGGCCGTCTCTGCACATCAGAAGGCCACTTCCTGTCTCCTACTAAAATCCAAATGCCTGATATGCCAAATCCCATTGTCGCAGGGAAATGATGGAGTGTTTGGTGATGTGGTCTCAAGGCACTGCTGAAAGCAGCACTGAGGTGGTCCCTTGGATGCTTTAAACTGAAATAGACAGGCAAACAAACACATATCACTCCTCCCCAGAAAATGGATTATGTTCTCCATCCACCAATGTGATTACCTGACTTCCGTAATTCACCAAAAGGCAGATTATACCCACAAGTCTTTTAAGCAGTGGGACACTTGGAAACTGTTTGTGTGTGCAAAGTGACTAGGGAAGTCCTCTCACGGGATCCGACGTCCACACTGAAAAGATTCATTCAGTCTAATCTACATGATCCTGGGCTTTTAAAATTGCTTCTGTCTTCAGTTTTCCCTTCTTCAAAATAAGAAAGAGTGCCAAATTTTATGTTTCATTCTAGAAAATTCTATGATTAAGAAATGTGTTCATTAATGAGTGGTGTTTTCTATTAAAGGGTTATGCAGGTAGTTTGAAATAGAAGGGCTGTGCCTCCCTTTGGAGACTGTTGATATCAAATAGCACAGTTGAGACAGATTGCATGGTGAAATCGAAACAGTTTAGGATCACATGCTTGACTTTTACTTTCTTTAATTTTTTTTCCCCTACACTAGTTACATTCAGACCAGGATAGAGGAGATGGATCACTTAAATATATCCTTTCAGGAGATGGGGCAGGAGATCTCTTCATTATCAATGAAAACACAGGCGACATTCAGGCCACGAAGAGACTGGACAGGGAAGAAAAACCCGTTTACATCCTCCGAGCTCAAGCTATCAACAGAAGGACAGGGAGACCCGTAGAGCCTGAGTCTGAGTTCATCATCAAGATCCACGACATCAATGACAATGAGCCAATATTCACCAAGGACGTTTATACAGCCACGGTCCCCGAGATGGCTGATGTCGGTGAGTTCAACCCAGTGAGGTATCCTCACCCACCAAGGGAAGAGCCCTGAGCCAAATTTAACTAATTGAAAGAATGTAGAAGCCAAAGCCCCAAACTACCATATGTTCTTTTCGTAAGAACACCCCATGGTCTAAGGCCACTTTAGTCTTATCTTGTGACTACCATAAGAAGACAGCTTTTCCTAAGGGTGTAGCAGCAGTGGGGAGACTGGGAAGAAGCCAGGGAGGCCACCTCACCTGCTCTCTCTCCTCCTTTTTCTTGGACGGAAAGACAGCTCCTTGTTCTATTGCCCTCAGCCAACAACACAATTTGTCTGGGCCAGGGGGCAATCTTCCCAGTTAAAAATTAAAGCCTGACTTTACACTTCAGTCTCAAAAGTACTGACGGGGCCAGAAAGATGATTCAGCAGGTAAAGGTACTTACCTCAAAAGTCTGATAACCTGAGTTCAATACCAGACCAGAAAGTGGAAGGAGAGAACCAATTTCATAAAAAAGCCCTCTGACCCCCAGCCAAGCTGTGGCACTCACAGCCCCCCCCACACACACACCACAGTTATAAATTTGTTTAATAAGAAAAAAAAAAACACTGGCAGTTGTGTTACGTAACTATGAATTTGGGGGAAAAACTTCAAGGAAACTTTTTTTCAAATCTACAAACAGTACCCTGACAGTAATGACGTCCATGAGATTTCATACAGAGGGTTATTATTATATGCACAAGTTCGCTACCAATTTTAAGTTTAATTTGTGTGGACTTAACTTGCTTAAGCTAGAAGAAGGTAAATGGGATTTAAAGAAAGGAGGACATTCTATTGCTCCCACTCTTAGAAGCTTTAAAATATTTCACAGGGCAAACACAGTGACTCCCCCAAACCGCTAAAGGGAAAGGTGGCTTCTATTTTCACTCAGCCAACTTCAAAAAGGCTGAAATCACAGAATAACTTTTCTCTGGTTGCATCAAGTAGATAGGAGATATATTTGTGTTCAGAGGTCCAAAATTTGAAAAATATTCAGTCTGGAGAAGTGATTGTTAATCATCATTTCCCCCCCGAGGAAGAAACAATCACATTATTTGATGCCACTTTGTTCTGTTAGAAAAATCTGAACCGATCATCAGAGCAAAGAAAGAAGCAGGGATTATTTTTAATGAATCTTTTTTTTCTTGGATGAGTTGGAGGATTTTCTTCTTGTAGGTAGTAAAAAAAAAAAGGCAAAAAAGGAAGAATTAAAGAAAGATATTTATCTTTGTCCCTGGCAGCATCCCAAACTAACTGTAATGCCCCGCACTCCTCTTCGAGGCTGTCACTTACTTTTGAAGACAGGAAAGAATTAAGTATACATTAGAAATATTTAGGGAAAAGCCCAAAATGCACGTCTAAAGAATCATTATTGGCATAGATAAAGGAGTGATTATATGTATATGTATATGTATATGTATGTGTATGTGTATATGTATATGTATATGTATATGTATATGTATATGTATATGTATATGTATATGTATATGTAATGGGACAACAGCAAAGGGGTAACGTGTACTTCAGTATCAAAACTACCAGAATTAGAAACTGTCTCCACTAATAGCCAGCAGTGTAGCCTTGGGCAAATTACTTGATTTATCTGATCTTTATTTCTTTGATCCTCCAATTCCACATCTACAAAAATAAATAATAAATGTCTACTCCCGAAGGATAATCATGAGGATTAAATAAGAAAACAGAAATAGAGCCTCTCCTTCCATAGCTGCTCCTAATGGCTGCTTAGAATACCAGATAATCACACTCCAAAAGCACGCAGAACTTATATTAATGCAAATAAGAACTTGGGTGTTTGTTGACTTCTATTAACTCTCCCTCTGAAGTCCCAGGAGGCTCTCACTCTGGCCACTTAACCTGCCAAATTGTATAGGTGGGTATTGTGTCTCATGTCTCTGCCTGAGACAATGGGAGCCGACACATTCAACCCTAGCACAATGCACTCTATTTGTTTAATAAATGAAATGGTTAGATATTACAAAAGCAGTTTCAAAATTCTCCTATTCTCTGCATAGAACTTCCCTGCCCTTCTCAAAAGCAGGACAACCACTGCTTATCTGATAGGAACAGCAAAAAGCAGCCTTAGAGTACCTTTACACAGAGGGCCTTTTTGGAGCTTCTCACTCATATAACGGACATGCAAACACACACGTGAAATTAGTATGCCCTTAAGGCAAGGTAGGACTACTTCCAAAGTTCTCTGTTAAGGGTTCCCGAAGTAAGAATGCCAGCCTAAAACACTAGAGCTTCCTCTGTACATTTAATCTTAATATAAAATTATACTATCAGGTGTTTACAGTGTCTTATCCCAATCAAGTAAGTAATATTTGGTTTTGTCTTGTTTTTTGAAACAGGTAGCCCAGGCTGACTTTGAACTCACATTATAGCATAGGATGACCTTGAACTTCTGATCCTCCGTGAGGGATGAGGTTACAGGTGTCACCTCATTTATTTGGAGTTGGGGATTGAACCTGGAGCTTCCTACTTGTACTCTACTGCCAGCCCTAATTCTTTATCTGGTCTACGCTACCCCTTTAAAGGTTCAAAGTCTTTCAACCTCTTAGAATTATCAGACATTTTAAGGGCCCATAATAGGAAACCTGACTCGAACAAGTTTAAACAATGAAGATATTTGCTGATCATAGTACTTAAATCTTTGAAAATATTTGATCTGGATCCTGGCTTCTTGGTGGTTTTCTGTCCTGCTCAGCTTTGTGCCCAGGCTAGCATGACTGATAGCCCAACAGCTGCTGCAATTGTGGCTTCATGTGCCACACTGCAGTCCACGAGAAACAGAATTTCTAGCAAAACTGCAAGTGGCCACCCTCTAGACAATACCTAACAGAATTCCTCTGGACAAAGTAATTCAAGAGGCTGATTGTCTTGAGGTACCTACGTCAGTCCTAAGTAACTTGAAAGAACCCTTGAAGCAACAGTCCAGTCACATGCCATCACAGGAGATGGGTAGGACTCACCTCTCCCCAAGGCTGCCCTTCTTTTTAACCTACTGCATACAGCATTCATTGATGTGAATCTGATCCCTTTCAAGTCAAGGATCAATGGCTTCCCAACAACATACATTGTACTGTGACTCTCCACTCCTTTGCCATGGAAGCTGGTGTTCTAGTTGACTTTATATTGCTGTGATAAAAGACTGTGACTTTGGGGTTACAGTCTGTCATCAAAGGAAATCAAGATGGGATCCTGGAGGCAGGAGCTGAAGCAGAGACCATGGAGGAGTGATGCTCACTAGTTTGCCTTGGATGGCTTGTGCTTATCTTGCTTTCTCAGAACCCAGAATCTCTTGCCCAGGGGTAGCACAGCCCACAATGGGCTGGACCCTTCCATATCAACCATCAGTCAGGAATATGTCCCTGAGACGTGCCTACAGGACAGTCCAATGGAGGCAGTTAAATTGAAGTTCCAGCTCCCCAGTAATTCTAGTTTGTGTCCAGTTGACAAAAAAATGAACCAACATAACAAGATGGCTCAATGCAAAGATATTTGTTTCCAAGATGGGTGACCTAAATTTGATCTTCAGGATTCACACAATTGAAAGAAAGAAATTATTTCTATAAATTGTCTTCTGGCCTCCATGCATGCACAGTAGCATGTGTGACCATCACATGCACACAAATATATGCATATACTAAAATGTACTTTAATTTTTAAACAAATGAAGGTTATACACACATACCAAGTTGTTTTCAGCTACTTTTCTGTCATTACAGGCACGTTTGTTGTCCAAGTCACTGCAACGGATGCTGACGACCCAACGTACGGGAACAGTGCTAAGGTTGTCTATAGCATCCTACAGGGACAGCCCTACTTTTCAGTGGAGTCGGAAACAGGTTAGAATACTTTCTGCATCTCCTCGTCTGTGCTCTGTAATTTTAACTGACATGCTCAGCTGACCTAGCATATTGCTTAATAAAAAACAATCAGCATGATTGGATTTTCCTTGTGTTCCTCTGCCAAACTCTGATGATTTATTTGCAAGCATGACACCCAGATAATTTTAATAAAGAAATACGACAATGAGCCTTTCACAGCACACATATAGGATAGAGTCATTCCTCTCTTTTTCCATCGAGTTTGGCATGAAGCTGGAGGAGTGGCCCTTTCTGGGAACAGTTGACCCTATTCACAGAAATCCTGAGTCCGCTTTTCCCTTTTCCTGGTTATTTGATGGTGCCACATCTCTCTCTGTTCTGCTCTGAAGCTAGGTAGAGTGTAGCCATGGGACATGTTTGCACAGATAAAATGCGGTAGTGAGATAAGTCACTTCCAAGCAGAGTTGTGTACAATCTGTCACATTCCCTACCCCTGGTCACAGTGATCATGGAAACCCTTGTTGAGACAGGGCCTCGGCCCAGATGCCGGAGTGTTACTATGAGCACAGATCCCTGGTGCCTGTTTAGAGCCTGGGTAGGAATTGAACCATAGCTCGATCAAACCACTGAGATTGTTCTCATTCTGATGCCATGGGCTAGCCTGTCCTGTCCCACATCCCTGGTCCAGTGAATCAGCTTGCCTGTTAGAATCTTTCTTTTTTTTTTTTAAATAGTCTCAAATATTTATTGAATGGATCCAGTTCATAGACAGCATAAGCTCTAAAAGTCAAGGAGTCAAAGTGACATGAACAAAGGGAAGGGAGAATTATGGAAGAATCTCTTGAAACTTCTAAAACAAACTCATGTACAATATGTGGGGTATAAGAAATATTAAGTCTGAGACACATTTTAGTAGGAAACATTCTGGTCCAAATAAATTCAAAGAAATATGGGGTGTACAGAAGAGCCAACATTCCATGTTTTGATCTGAGAAACAGGGCCTGGGTAGGTCAGGAGAGAACAGGGTGATGGGGCATGGAACTTTTCAACTCAGGGGAGCCATGTGGTCCAAAGCATGTTAGAATCTTTCTTACAGCATCTTATTTTTCTGAATTTTTGCCTGCAAAGTCAAAGTGGAATGCTGGACTCATTGCTGCCTGTCACAACCGCCAATGAGAAGAGACAGGAACTGAATCTTTAAAACTGCTTTATTCAGAGAGCTGGCAATCTGAGAAGACAGTAGATTAACATAAAAAAAAAAAAACTGTCTTCCATCTCATTTCCCACCAGCAAATCACAGGTCAGGGAAGGAGCCAGTCATTCCAGGGCTCCCGTCCTGCCCTCTGGCCAGGAGGCCAGACATGGTTCTGAGAGCTGCGAAGCCCGTGTTTCTCTCGTTCCCATCTCTTGCTATCGCCCCTGATTTTGTGGATATTTGGGGCTCAGGCACATCTTGAAATGCTTAGTCAAGTTAGTTGATGTTAACTAGAAGCATCTGGGCTGAGAGGGGGTTAACTCAGAACAAACCACCCATTGGCAGTGTGTGCTCGCGAGGCTATAAATAGCACCGAGGTACTGAGGCCTCTCCACAATGCGGAGCACAAGTGTATCATATAATGCAGAATACAAAGGCGCCTCTGTCAAAAGCACCATGCTATCTGCTGGTTTATTTTCCAGTACAAAGCCTTTGTATTGTACAGTAGATTCTATACATATTTTGAATCAAGTTCCTCTCGTATATTTTTCAAACGTTCTTTATTTTAAGCCAGAGCGTTTCTGGGTTACTATATCCAGGTAAAAATCTATGTGTTAAAAGGTGAATGAACCTGGAAAGAATCCCAAGGAGAGAGAAAATGTTGAGTAGAAAAACAATGAGAATGAAAAATTAGAATTACCCTGCTTAAAGGACAAAAGGCGAAGGTGATTTCCTGTGTTTAAATAGAGAAGAACCATTATTTGGAGAAGAGAAAGCCGCTGCTCCTTGAAGCCAAGACTATGGGAATAAAATTGACCTGTTGTCTGAGGCATTCTTGTTAAGAAAGAAGAAAAGATATTTTCAGCTTCATTAGTGGTTCAGCACGAGAATGTGAGACCGGAGAGGGTTACAAAGCCTACTCCAGGGATTTTGAAAAGAAAGTTAATTTAAGCATAAACACTCTACAGAGATTAGACAAACTTGGAGACACTCTTTCAAGTCGTTATCTGACTGCCTCACCGTAGAGACAACTTTAACCTATCACTAAACTGTTGGCTGCTGTAGGGATCGCTGGGATTGAGTTCTCATTCTCTGGAAGAAGAGCCAAATTCTCCAGGATCACGCAAGATCATACCTGGGAGGGACCTCGGGCCATTTTTCTTAATGCATAGTTTTGTGGCTTCTAAACCCCACAGAACATTCATTATTGTAGGTACTCTTGAGAGGCAATTAGCCAAGTTGATAATGCAACACTCTGGTATCAGCTCAGGCATATAGCTTTCTGAATCATCCTCTCAGACTACACCCCAATACTTTTTATCCAGCAACAAGTGTAGTGTGCCCTCTCATGCCCCATGCCAGTTATACCTTACAATGTCATCCGACGACACTTACATTGTACTACCTGCGGTCTCTTTTGCTCTGGCTTTCGCTAGCACTTGTTTTTATTCCCTTTGTATTACAGGCTTTTTAATGAGTGCCTCTCCCCCTGTGTGACTGTAATTTCCTTCGCTAGGAAGGCTGCATATAATCATCTTTATATCACAGTGACATCTGCATAGTGGTTTGCATATTGTGGGTGACAGTCTACATTTGTTTGCATAAATAAATGATTCCATAAAATACCGTTCGTGCCTCCCCTTCCACTTCTGAATTTCAATTTCGCATCCATAGGTATCATCAAGACAGCGCTGCTCAACATGGATCGAGAGAACAGAGAACAGTACCAAGTGGTGATTCAAGCCAAGGACATGGGTGGCCAGATGGGAGGCCTGTCGGGGACCACCACCGTGAACATCACGCTGACAGATGTCAATGACAACCCACCCCGTTTCCCCCAGAGTAGGGACATTTGATTGAACAGATCTCTCTAATATGCTTTTGTAAAATTGCGACTTGAGGAATATTTTCATTGTTGGCAACACTGTCAAAATCACTGGACTTAGGAAGAGTTGGCACTTTTATTAAAATTATTGAAATGAGCTCAAACACCACTCATGCTCGGGAAGTGTGCATGCTCATGTTCTGCCGTTGGTCATTAGCTGAGCCATTTCTGATATGCTGCTGCTGTACAAGCAACATCATTGCTTTCTCTCCCCTTATTAAAATGACTACCATAGTCATAAATTTGCCTGAGCAAAGCATATGTATACAAGTATGCTGCTATTTGTTAGGAAAAAGTTGACTTTGTGTTCTTACGAACTTAATCAGGCATGTAATCTCCGTTAAATGCTCACAAGCTTTGCGAGGAAGGATTTATTATTTTCCTAGTTCCAAAAATATGGCTGGAGAAGCTGCTATGTGCTTAATCCATTTGTAATCATAAAGGGTTTTCTATAGTATGGTTAATTGAGATACTGAAAATCATCTCAGACCTCATTCACTATCATTATCAGGGGAGAAGAGAAATCGGCACCCATGAATACTGCCTCTCTGTCAAGCATCACGCCAGACTTTCACATCCAGCCACCCAAGTGGGAACTGGTTGTGATGTGATTTTCCCTTCTAAAGCAAACGTCTTTGTGACCATTCTCCCCTGAAAAAGTTATCTGAATCGTTAAGTAGAAAATGTAGCTGGATATGCTGACTCGTTCACGCATATAATCCTAGCCCTGGGACAGCAGTGGTGGCTTCCAGGCTGGTATTCATGCCAGCCTAGGAGGACCCCATTTTTTTAAAAGAAGGGGACTAAAGAGGTGACTCAGCAATTAGATAAGAGAACTCAAAGCTCTTTCAGCCAACTCAGGTTCAGGTGGATCTTCACAACTGCCTAAAAGTCCAGCTCCAGGAGATGCAATGCCCTCTTCTGGATTCCATGAGCACCTGCACACTCATAGCATACACACACATACAGACACACACACATACAGAGAAATAAAAATAATTCTAAAAAAATAAATCTTTTTAAGAGGTAGAAGGAAAAAGGGAGGGAAGAAAGAAGGAAGAAGGGAAGGAAGGAGAGCAAAACTCACTTACTCTACTGTGGCATTTTAAAAAAAAAAAGTAACCCGCTGATATAGGCTTCCTTTAGAATGGAGATCCAAGTGATCACTAGAAAATAGTTTCACCTTTTTATTCTCCAGATGTGTGATCAGCTGGCTGGATGCCACAAACAGAATGGCTAATAATTTGTGGTTTAGACAGGAGAAAAGTTTTAGGATCCCAAAAATTTCCCCACAAAGGCTGAAGTAAAAATGGCCTGCTGTCCAGTGCTTTGCCCTGGGAAGGCTAGTGCAAGGGTGTGCCAAACCTAGGGAAAAGAGAATGCAGAGCAAGCTAGAGAGATATTGAGCATATTCTGTGATTTGTACCAACTAGGAGCCCAATATTCAGAGAATTTGCTTCATTGAAGACCTGTACTTTAATAGTGCCATTGTCTGGTGGAGTTGCCTGTTTGTTTGGGGGTTGGGTTTTTCAAAATCATGTATGAATAACTGGCCAATTGTAAGAGATAAGAATGGAATAAAATTCAGAAGGCAGCTATGCTCACCACTTTATCACCAATGCTAAGACAGTCTGTTTCTACACACACATATACACATACTTGCACACACATACATACACACTCACATATACACATACATACACACACATACGCGCGCACACACACACACATTCTAAGTACATACTGGTCTGCAAGATTATCGGATTTAAGCTGAAAGCCACAGGTTGTGTTTAAACTAATTTTGCAACATGAAGGTATTAAAAAGAGCATCATCTAACAAAGTACAGGTTTAGATTAGAAGTAAAAATAAAACAATGTTGACAGGTGTGGTAGTGCACACCTTTAGTCAAGCAGAGGCAAGCCAAGTTCTGTGAGTTCAAGGCCATCCTGGTCTACACAGTGAGACGGTCTCAAAAATGATATATATTTACATATTATTATGTAAACATTATATATAAATGCTAAATGTGTTTATATATATATACTACATAAAGAAAAATGCTGTAATGAAATTAAGAATGAAAGAATTAGTCAAAGGAAAAGAGTGGCGAACTCATTGCTCGGGATATTTACCCACATCCCCGACTCTGCATCCAGCTACAGCTCAGATTATTAGTCAAATCATAGCTACTTGGGTGTTTTTCCAAATTGCTGTAATTTGCTTCCAAATTCAGCTATTATTAGCAAAGTCAGGAAGAGGCCCTGTTAAGAACATGTAGTAATTGGCCTCAAGTCTGTCCAGGTTAGGTTTTCTATTCTTCCTGCTCTATTACTTCCGTGGGGCTTCTGAAACCTTCTCTCCCGCTTAGTCTCCAAAGGACACCGCACACTTGGGAGCTTGTTTCCAGAACAAGAAAGAACACTCCTTTTGCAAGGAGGCAGGCCATGAAATAGAAGGAGGAGTCTATGGTGGTAGTAAAGACATAAGGAGGTTAGGGCACCGTTAATTATTTTGAATAAAGCATCTATTCATCTCCACCCACAGTGAGATCTTAAAGCCGTCTCCCCCCCCCCAGCCATGGCTGGGCTTTCTGCAGCTTCACTTATTGCAAGCCAACAGGCCAAAATATTATTTTAAATACCTTTGTCATTGTTATTATCCTTGCTCTCTTTTCTTAATCAGGAATAAGCTATTGCTGATAGTCTATTATTGTGCTCAGTTTATATGTTAAACTTTATTAAAGATACCTATATATTAAAAATAAACACAGAAAAAAATAGAGTACTTACTTAACCTGAACTAAATCCTTTATGTAGGGTTTAGTAGTGGTTTCAGTTAGGACTCCACTGGGGATCTTGAATGCACCCCAGTGGGTAGGAGTGGACTGCTTATTTAAGTAGCGTATCTCCTAGTCTCTGCCTTACTTGTCTGTTTGGTGCTTAATAGGTACGTACCAGTTTAAGACCCCCGAGTCCTCTCCACCGGGCACACCGATTGGCAGAATCAAAGCCAGCGATGCTGACGTGGGAGAGAATGCAGAGATCGAGTACAGCATCACGGATGGTGAGGGGCAAGATATGTTTGAAGTCATCACCGACCAAGAAACCCAGGAAGGGATTATAACCGTCAAGAAGGTAACGGTGTTGTTATGGAAAATGGTTACAACTCCCTGATTGGGGCTGAGGAGATGGCTGCAGAATAGGGTACTTGTGCAAGTCAAGACACCACACAAATATGCAGAGTGCACATGTGTGTACACACATACACACATAAGTGAGCATGCACACATAGAAAAGGAGAGAGAGGAGATATAAACACAAGTCTGTATTAGATTTATTCAACTCCAAATACTACCCTTTAGTAGGAAGAAAGTAGGCTGTTTATTAGTGCCTCTACAGCTTTACACAGTTGTCGAACAAGATGAAACTCTTAATGTCTTACCAATGAAAGTGCTTCCCTCTGACTCCCGAGGACATTGACAATCTCCTATAAACATTTCTTCAGATTCTTCTTTTACTCGCTCTTAACACACTGAGATCTGTTGGGTTGACTTTTAGTAGTCAAAAGTAATTTTACATACCCATGACTTCTATACTTTTAATAAATTTCTCCTAAAGATCCTCTAAGTAAATAATAGAAGCAGGTGGGATTCATAGAAATGACTAAATAAATAATATAAATGATAAAATAAACAGTGCCACGCATTGTTGTGGGTACTGGTGTTGCCACGGCACATAGAACCGGCAATCTCTGCTGCCCTAGTACCTATCGGCCAGGAGGGAATCAACGAGGGATGACAGAACAGATAAATGAATGTGTACGAGCAGACTGTGAACCATGCTTTGAAGAAAAGGCTCAATGCAAGCAGGGAGCAAGGTGGCATGAATTAACGAGAGAGAGAGAGAGAGAGAGAGAGAGAGAGAGAGAGAGAGAGAGAGAGAGCACATATGCAGATTAAGCAAATGAGGACTTTTCGCAGGACTCCTTCAGTTACTTCAAGAACAAGAGGACATCAAATCTGGCCTTCCCCAGTCAGCTGCTTGTGTGTTAGTTGACCTCTCAAAAATTGGTTGGCAACAAGAGCACTATACGAAAGTGTAGTTGTGGTTAAAAAACCAACAAATTGTGTGCTTCGGGGCTGAAAGTATCGATTTAGGTTCATTTCCATTGACTTCTCTTTTGTCATGTATAGTGTAAGATGGCCCCCCTCCCTCAGCACACCACAGTTTGCTGGTGAACGTAAGCATGGTGGACGTAAATAACAAGAAAAAGTTTCCCTCTTAAGAACATGGCTGAATCTCTGGGAGCACAATAAAGCATGCTTAAGTGACACTCAGACCAATGTTTCAGACCCTGATATGATTAGGAAGCCCATTAGTGTGCATTAACCTTTTTAATTTTCTCGGTGCCTTATCAGATTCAAACTGAAATTTTGCCTAGCCGACTAAATCGCATTCGCCAACGTCCTGATTAATAGCTTTTCTAGCTAGCCTTGTCATGATAGCATCTGAGACTGCGCGTCGGCAATATGCATTTGCGTTCACCGTGTCTTCAGAGGCAACATCTTTTCCTAAAGGTCTTTGACAATGGGAATCATTGCCTTCTTTGGCAAATAATTAGCCCAGTGCCCTTGTGAGGCTATTGAGGAAAGCTTTTACGAACTTGCAAAAACAACTTATTTAGTCTGAATGGGCAAGAGTGAGTCACTGTGCTAACCTGTGGGTCACAATTCTGGCTCCACTCAGACTCGCCTGGAGTTGTTTAAAACTATGGGTAAGCATCTCCACCAGACACCAGAGAAAGTTGGGTTTAGGTGAGAGAGGGGCCACAGGCACTGGCAAGTTTTAAACACCCGGCAGGTAAAGTCAGATGTGAGAACACTTGGCAAAATGGTCTACTACACGCCTACCATGCTGTCCCTGGCAACCTGCTCTACTCAAACCCAAGGTATTATAAAGGAAAGGGAGGCTGAACACAGATCCCTGTGTCCAGTTCCCTTCCTGCCCAAATGTCCAGTATCTTTTCCGTGGTAGCAGACCAACAGATCCCTGTGTCTGGTTCCCTTCCCGCCCATATGCCTGGCACCTGGGTACCCACTTCCCTGTGACAGCAGACATGCAGGCTGTGCTTCTATCATGGTTGCATCGTAGTTCTTCACAGTCTGTGTAATACCTTCCCTACCAATGCGCTACGGTGCAGGAAAAATGCTGATCTCAACTTACCCTCACTGCCTCTGCCCAGCATTGCCCTAATGTGTGGTCATTTCCCAAAGCAGCCAGATCACACGCATTTGTCAGGGATTTCCACTAAAATGGTTTCTGCCTTGCCTCTCTGTGTGCTGCGTCGCTTTCTTCCGAAGCTCTTGGATTTCGAAAAGAAGAAAGTGTACACCCTCAAGGTGGAAGCCTCCAATCCCCACGTTGAGCCCCGATTTCTCTACCTGGGTCCCTTCAAAGACTCGGCCACCGTGAGAATCGTGGTAGACGATGTGGACGAGCCACCGGTCTTCAGCAAACTGGCCTACATCCTGCAAATACGAGAGGACGCGCAAATAAACACGACCATAGGCTCCGTCTCAGCTCAGGATCCTGACGCTGCCAGGAACCCCGTCAAGTAAGTGCACAGCAGCGCCGTCTCTTTCCTAAAGCTAAGTCTATGTTTATGTCCAAATATCCACCTGTTCTTTAGAAAAGAGGAGTCCTTTTTCCAATTAGACAGCTGTGTTTTCTTGAAAAAAAAAAAAAAAAACGGTTCCAAACAGCACCTTTAACTGTCCTTGCTCACTGCATAAATATTGCTTTAGCAACAGCATAGACCTCAAGGACACAAAAGTTGAAAGAAAAAGATGTTAAGATGAGAGGTGCGCTGGAGTTCGCTGTTTAAGATGGAAGTTGCTGCAGCTGACTGACCTGGGCTCTTTGTAAGGTTTCAGGAGATTTACTAAAGAGTGGGACACAGAAATAACGCAGCCACGGAGCCTGACAGCCAGTGTGCTTGTCAAGTGTGGGAGGACCTATCATGTAACACTTAGAGGCAGAATTATACTCCGTTCAGATGAATAATTTCCCCCGTGCATGTGTAAATAAAAACAAGAACTCTTTCGTGATCTGTCTGTGAAAGGCTGGAGAAATTAATAGGGTAGAATCCCAACTAATGCTCAGTAAACAAGCTCCGTCTTGCCTGTGCTTTGCTGGCTCCTGAGCTATAAATCAGGTGACAAGAAAGCCTCATTGCTCTTTGAGGCCCCTGACAACTGGGGGATTCTAGAATCGTATGCAAATCCTGGAATCAACCAGCTTCCACCCGTCAGCCAGTGGCACAGTAGAATAAATGAAAACGGTGCTAAATCAGAATACGATGGTGTAAATCATTCTCCTTAGATAAAGTAAGCAGAAAAAAATAAAATCCGTAGAGGCTCTTGCCAGAGAGTCCACAGACATATTCTCATTAGGGTACCTGCCTTACACACACACACCATCCAATCGTCTGCCTAAGGGAAGGCAGCAGACTCCTATACTAGGTCCTCAAGAGAGCTTGCAGAGAAAAATAAACAAAAGAGAAAGATCCATAGCTCAGGTGAAGAAATTCTAAGAATCAAATTACTAGGGAAACTGTTTAAGATAATGTGACCAGGTTTAGCCTTCTTAGTAGAAAACCTTTGCAGTAAAGATTTGAAAGAAAAAAAAATGAAGGGATGGGCCACGTAGAATCCTGGGGGAAGACCTGCAGAAGGGAAAAAGGAAGCAGAGGGCTAATGCCAGAGCTGACCTCCTCTTTTGTAGCAGTGGCTGAGAGGTCTGCGTGTCTAGGAGAAAGCAGAAGAGGAAATGGGGAGGGAGAAGAGGGAAAAGAGAGGAGGGAGAGGACGAGAAAAGAGACAAAAAAAAAGGAGGAGGTAGAGAGAGAGGTCAATTAGGAGGCAGCCGGCCCGTGTGCCACAAGAGGAGCTTGTGGGTCCTACTCGGCTTTATAGTTCATGGTAAAGCCTGAATTGCATCTAATTGAGGTGAGAAGCCATCTGGAAGCTTTGACTAGAAGAGCTACCTAATCCCAAGCTACAGTTTTAAAGGGTCATTCTGCCTGCTATGTGGAAAACGTTATTGCAGATAAAAGGATACGTGTACCTCTATACAAATGCGCTCTAGCATCCAGTCCGCTTCGCTCTACTCAAATCTCGCTACACCCTCATATCTAAAACACACAGCTGTCCGCACTGCTAGCAGGGCGCAGAAGAGCCGTGTTTTTTCTATCTGCTGGAAGATCCATGACACGTTAAAGAGGACTCAGCCCACCAGTGCAGCCCCGAGTGAGCTCCAGGGCCCCAGTATTTCCCACTTGTGAATGTAACGTGTTTAATCAGGGAAACAAATGGCGGCTCTCACTCCCATAGCAAGCACACTGTAGTACTTTGACAACTGCTCTCTTACTTGAAGCTCATTCTAATGACAATTTAAAAGCGCTAACACTAGACGTTAACAAATGGGAGCTTCAGTTGCCTCTGATAGAGCAACGTCCTTCCAATTTGAAGAGAAACTATCTTCTAGAAATTTAGGCTAAATACATTTATATTAGTTTTTAAACCAAATACCAGTTTTACCCACTGCATTATTCTCCATGTTATGAATGGAAGTACTTAACTCATCGGGCTGTTCGTTCATTCAAAAGATTTCTGCTACCAGCCTTCCCTTAGCACATATGGATTTGACATATAAATATAGATTTAAGTCTAGAAATGTACATAGATTATATTGGCATAGCAATGCATGTTCCAATGGTTTTCCTTATAGGATAAAATCATTCTTTTTGTTTGTTTGTTTGTTTGTTTTGAGTTTCTTGAGACAGGGTTTGTCTGTAGCTTTGGAGCCTGTCCTGGGACTCGCTCTGTAGACCAGGCTGACCTCCAACACACAGAAATCCATCTGCCTCTGCCTCCTGAGTACTGGGATTAAAGGCGTTCACCACCACCCACTCAAAATCATTCTCACATTAAGAAAATATGCCTATGCACAGTCTGGGATAGTCTAGACAAAAATGCTGAACAACTGAAGGCTGTTAGGGGAACAAATAATTCCCGAGATATTGAGTTGTCTATGCAGCGAGCATCTTTAACTCTTTGATCAGAAAATGCTTTCCTACTATAACTTTATCACAGTGTCTCTTGATACACACGAGAGAAAACATGTCACTATATATATCTGCATGTATGGTGTCTGTGTGAGGGCCAGAGAGATGGCTCGTCACTTGCTGCTCTTACAGAGGACTCGAGTTTTGTTCCTAACCCTGGTACCAGGTGTTTTATGCCTGCCTATAACTGCACCTCCTGGGGATCCAGTGTCCCCTACTGACCTCTCTAAGTACCTGAGATCCTGTGCCCACACATAGTCACACACTCATGCACATAAATAAAAATAAGGTAAGTCTTTTTTTTTAGTATATATGCAAACACAGCTTCTTTCCCGCCATAAATCTCCCTCACTCAAAGACACATTACAAATCATTTAATCACAAAAACGCAGTGAAGAGGTCACCAGATCCACTATAGCCATGCAGAGACTGACTGCTTTACTTCCTATGGGCAATGGTCACAATTAATTTTTCTGGACAATAAATATCCCTGATATAAACTGAAATACTTCAGAGGAAAGAAAACAACAACACAGAGAAAATACAGCTTTGTCTATAATCATCTCTCCTAAACAACATAGGCATTTTGGGGTTTCCATTAATTTTTAATCTTCCAATTAGGAAAGGCAATATAAATTTTGGTATTTCCGAAGTAGTTAATCTCCTCTCTTTAAGATTTAAAGCTGACTTCAACAAAAACTTCCTCACTGCTTCCCATTTATTTCAAGGCCTGATAGATAAAACATGATTGTTTGTAAAACTTAAAACTACATGGGGAGGCTGAGACAAAGAGCAGAAGATGGCTGGATAACCGCGGCAGCCTACAAACGCACAAAGCAGGACGCCCGAAGCTTGGCACTCCTCACCAGGGAAAGACAGGCTCCTGGATTCTTCCTAAATATCTCACCGCGACTTCCTTTCTGAGAAGTAGCAATTTGTTACCAATATTTATCATTCATTTTCGAAAATGAGGAAAGGTGATCAAATCAGTGCAATGTTCTGCCTGAAGTTTTTCAGCGCTGCTGGTTCACGGCAGAAACATCAAACCCAACAGACAGCTTTTCAAATATGTTTGAGCCCTTCAGAAGATGAAAAGTCCATGTTAAATACATTGAAACTAAAGTTAACACAAATGGCAGGATGGCCACTGTGAACGTCATCAATTTCTTCTGAAAGAAGTTTGAGTAGCAAGCAATAAACAGATGCCTGTGTCATTCAGACAACTGCTAAGTGACAAATATCAATGCAAAAATATGTTGTTTGTTGTATCTGGTGACTTACGTGTTGTAAATACAAACAATTCATTAAAATAGGATTCTGAGCATTGTACATTATTGCAAACTACTTATATCTCTTTTTAGAGCATTCGTAACTCTAAATAGATCAGCTAGTTGGATAATTTACTTCAGTTGTGTTTCTACCAAGCCAACTTTTAAGCCAATATTTTTAAGCCCCCTTCGATGACTTAAGTTTTGAAAATGCGGTGGAAATGGAAAACTGTTTTTCATAACAAACCTTAACATATCAAATCTCTTCAAAATCTTCTCTTAATGCCCCTTCATTCGTAAACACACATGCATACTTGTTCCCTTCTCACAGGCATCCCAAAAAATCAATTGCACAATTAAGTAAATTTAAAAGTAGGTTAAAAGCAACAAATTTATTTTTGAAGGATACCATTTCTACCAATTTCCTAATCTGTTGTGAGTGTTATTTGGTTTCTAAGATAGCATTCTGGACCCTCTGAATTTCTAAAAGCCCTCTGTAAATACATTTCCAGCCCTTACTCTGCCCCAGGATCATCATGTTTGTCCTTGTCACTCTGGGACACTCAAGTGGCACTGTCCTCAGCACCTCCTTCCTCCACTGAATGTCCTTTTCTACAGTTGCTCCGGCTGTCTCTCTGGTTCTCTGTCTCAAGTTTTAGCCTAGACCTTTCCACCGGATGTTTCTCAGGTCCTCCATCTCTGTGGGTCAAAACCAGGGCCTCAAATCTTCCTCAAGTTTGTTTCGTGGCTCTTCCAACATCCTATGACTATAGTGTACGGCTATTCTCCTCAATTCAACTAGTCATCTTTGTTCAACATGATTTAGATTATGACTCTGCCCTGCCCTGTGTGGAGCCCATGGATAGATTTACCACAGCACTTAGAATTGACCCCCAGTTCTTCACTGTAGCCAACCCATCTTTCTCCTTAGATTGCATTCCACTCTAATCCTTTGTTTCTGAAAACAGAATGATTCTTTTTTTAAATATTTATTTATTATGTATACAATATTCTGTATTATGTATATGTGTATATAGTATATATACATATTATGTATATATGTATGTATTATGTATACAATATTCTGGCCTGCTGGCCAGAAGAGGGCACTAGACCCCATTACAGATGGTTGTGAGCCACCATGTGGTTGCTGGGAATTGAACTCAGGACCTTTGGTAGAGCAGGCAGTGCTCTTAACCTCTGAGACATCTCTCCAGCCCCAACAGAATGATTCTTAAAATAAAACAGGTAACAGAAAAGTAATCAATTCCCTATATGAGCACACATATTAACATTCTGAAGATCTCAAAAGACTTAATCTAAAAAGAGAGTGTGTGGAAACAGATGTAGAAACCCACAGCCAAACAATAGGCCAAGCTCAAGGAACCCTGCTGAAGAGAGAGGGAGGAAAGATATTGGAAGAGCCAAAGGGGTCAAGGATGTTGAAATATGAACGGCGGGGCTGCGTCCCCAACACCCCGGCCGCTTGGCTAGCTTATGCCCGAAATAACAACACACAAACTGTATTTATTTAAAGAACTGTTTGGCCCATACTCTAACCCTTATAGGCTAATTTTTGCACCTGGACTAGCCCATTTCTAATGATGTTTGTAAGCACCCCAAGGTGCGCTTACCGGGAAGATTCTAGCCTACATTCATCTTCATCGCGTGTGCCTCAGAGAGCAGAGCTATCGCGTCTACCCGGGAGAGTTGAGCATGGCGTCTTTGCTCCCGAGCTGTCGGCTCTCTCTGGGAGCAGAGCAGAGTCTGACCTCACTTCCTCTTCCGCCCAGAATTCTATTCTGTTTACTCCTCCCATCTATGTTCCAGCCATGAGGCCAAGCAGCTGGTTTATTATAACTTAACCAATGAAATCAACAGATTGATATATGACACTCCCACATCACTTCCCCTTTTTCTGTTTAAGGAGATCACAAGAAAATCACAGCATCAACTAACCTGGGCTCACAGGAGCTCATAGAGACTCAACCAAAAACCAGAGAGCCCTCATGGGATTGACCTAGCCCTCTGTGTATCTCTGATGATTGTGCAGTGTGGTCTTCTTGCAGAACTCCTAACAGTGGGATCAGGGGATGTCTCTGACTCTTTTGTTGACTTTCCTGATACCCGTTGGTCGCCTTGCCCATTCCTAACACAAGGGGAGGTGCTTAGTCTTACTGAAACTTGATAGGTCCTGTTTTGTAGGTATCCATGGGAGGCCTACCCTTTTCTGAATAAAAATGACAGGAAGTGAATGGGGGGGTAGGCAGAGGAGAGGAAGGGAGGGAGACTGGGAGAAGAGGGAGGGGAACTATGATCAAGATGTAAAATAAATAAATTTTTTTTAAAAAAAAATGGGATATATGCTGGGGAAATGGTGCATGGGATGGCCTGTGAAAGGTGGGACTACAGTGGGCCTCCAGGGCCTAAATAAAGGGCAGGTGGGCATGGCAGCCTGACTGGAATTCCAGGACACTGAAGGCAAACCCTGGGATTCCCTGCCGCCCAGCTGGCTGTCCAGAACAACCGTATCAGCAGTCTCTGGGCTCAAGGGAGAGACCCTGTCTCCATGAATGAGGAAGAGAGCAAGTGAGAAAGAGTCCCAACATCAGCCTCTGGAGCCTACATGCATGTGTGCATGCACACACGTACACGTTTGAGCACATACACCTACACACTGTGCAGGCACACATACACACACATATACAGTGAAGTCCTATAAATAGTTACTGTATTCACTTGCTCTAAATTACATATTAAAATAAACTCGGTCAAATTGCACATAAAAAATTAATAGTGAGCTCTAAAACCATATCACTTGCCTAGTGAGTGTACTACTCGGCCTGAGTGTGAAGATATAATTTATCAAAATATTTTGCTGGCTGTTACAGGTGATGCTCTAAAACACTATAAGTAGAAGGGATTAACAGATGAACTGTCCTTGGGGTAGTTTTATGATGTATAAAGGGAAAATCCAGGAAAGTCTTTTCTAAACCCTGCTCTGTGTTTTCAGGTATTCTGTGGATAGACATACCGATATGGACAGGATATTCAACATTGATTCTGGAAACGGTTCGATCTTTACATCGAAACTTCTCGACCGGGAAACACTGCTGTGGCACAACATCACAGTGATAGCAACAGAGATTAGTAAGTCCGACCTTACTCAGCTGTCCCCACTGATGGAAGGAGCCCCAGTCAGGGCTTGGTCAAGCAAGGCCGGAGCTGTTGCCCTCATATTGATGACCCTGTTCTACACGTGTTGAAGGAAAGAGCGCTGGGGGAAGAGATCTGCCACGATGTTTCTTCTAAATGTGTGTTGGTTCATCTTAACTGGAGAAAAAAACTGTGAAAGTTCCGCAATTTGGAAATAATAAATAAGAACACATCTCTCAGGGCTGGGGAGATAACCCAGAAGGAAAAGAGCTTGCTAGGCAAGCGCAGGACTGGAGTTCTGATCCCCAAGGTCCCCATATAAGCTGCCTGTAATCCCAGCATTCAGGAGGCAGAGATGGGACCTTTAGGGCAAGTAGGCTATACGGACAGTAAGAACCTGCCTCCATCAGTAAGATGGTGGTGATGGAGAAAGACACCCAACACAAATTTTGGGCACACACACACACACACACACACACACACACACACACGGAGTTTAAAAAAAAAGAATATATCTTTCAAGTGAAATAGAATAGGCACATAGTAAATATGACTTCCCATAGGTTATAAGTTATAAGTGTTAGAAAATCACAAAACAGCTGGGGAAGAAATGGACTCTCACACAGGAAACAAGGGAATAAGTAGGGTCATATATCTTCAAAATGTAGGCATTGGGTACATTTAGTCTTATCAAAATCCAGAAAAAGAAAGTGACTAAACAAGAACAACCTACTGAGAATCCTAAGAAAGGTAAATGGAGTTGTGTTTCAATCAGCAAGTGGTTGGTTACTCCACAACATTGGTGCCATTGGTTTCTAGTTTTTCCTCTTTTTTTTTTTATTTTTTTGAGATGACTAAATATACCTATAAGCCTGCTGAGTAGACTCATAATCTGTCTGTGAAACTGAGTGGAGTTAATTGCCTACTAGAATTAATGAGTCATTTTAAACATGGAGAAAGCAACACAATGGATGACAACCTGGCTTCTCTTTTCACTCAGTTGTTTGGTTTAAGGGAAAGAAGAGCATGAAGTCGGGCGGTAGGGAAGAAAATCTGGCAGGAGTTGGGGAACAGAACAGAAGATGATAAAAAACACACTATAAATAAATAAAATATTTTTTTAAAAAAAATATAAGCATTGGTCAACACCTCTTAAACATTCATTCTAACCTTCTGTAGAATTTCTATTTCAAAATCTTTACCAAATTGAGAGCTACAAAGTATCACTTTCCTATAGTTTGTCAAATTGAGCACTATAAAGCACCAAATAATCAATAAAATCCTTAGAATGAGTTTTATGTCACTCCCCATAAAATGCAAAGAAAAATAAGGCCAAAAAACTTTTCCAATGAAATTGCTTTATTAAATAGAAATTAAACTGAACTTTAAGCAGCATTATACAGGAGAACATTAAAAAAAGGATAAATAGGCTTCTGAAGTATAGTTCTTTTCGGTTTTGATGTTTAATTTCTGAAGTTCTAAACTCTTTTATCTCCGTTGGATATCTGCTGTGAAACACTCCATATCAAATGGTTTGTTACAGTTCCGTTTTGACACCATACCTCATGAGATGTGACATCACTGAAGGAGCGTGGGTGGAATGGCAACCAACCAGTGTGGGCAAAGGAAGGTCCTGGCATTGAGAGTGATCAGGGCATCTCGTTGGACTTTCGTTACATAGGAATTTGGTTTTCAGAATTTGTGCCAAGGAACTGGTGTGGATACTAACATCAGTGAACTCTAAAAGCACTAAAATTACAAAATGACTTTCCCCTGAAAAAGATCATTTTTCAAAACATCACGAAATTTAGCTCTTTTACTAAAGTAGTCATTTATGCATTATTTTAGGTTTACACCTAAAATTTTCTGGTTTTAGAATTTAATGTTTCTCTAATATATTTGAAAATATGGGTGATTGAGACATACCACAATTTATGTGCAGCCACTTTCACTTTGGGAGAACAGCGTGAGGAAAATAGACGCTAGAGATCTTAAGAATCCTATTGTCAGAGCTTGTTAACCACCTGCAACAGCTCAGAATCTGAGAGCGTCTATAAAGGCCTCGCTCTCACTCCGAAGCCTTTCTACTTGCTCTTTCATTTCCCTAGGAATCCAGAAATGTTTGCATGGCTTCACTCCTTCTTCTCAGCCGCATCTGAACAAACGGCACCTCTGAGAAGGTGCCTGGTTATCCCAGTCAACAGAACAGCCCCATCTCTCTCCATCCTTCCCTCTGTTTAATTTTGCCATCTGGTGCATTGTATGTTCATGTGCTTCACGCATTTATCTCCACATTAAAATAAATACCTAAAATTCACTATCTTTATTACGCTCCTTGTCTGTCCCAGCCCGTATAAGGCGTCAGATTCCAGTAAGGCTGCATGTCATGAGCGTTCACATAGACATATGGGTTAAGTGGATGAGAGAAAGGAACACATGAGCTACCAGCTCCTGACCCTGGTACCTGAACTCTCTCCTTCTCGTACCAGGGGATTAGGGCAAACAAATGAGACTGAAAGAGTGATTGGTTCTTGTCTAGAGGAAATGGTGATCAGCGTATATGATGCCTATCTCTTTCTTTATGCTATGTATCAGATAATCCAAAGCAAAGCAGCCGCGTGCCTCTGTACATTAAAGTTCTTGACGTCAATGACAACGCCCCGGAATTTGCTGAGTTCTATGAGACCTTTGTCTGTGAAAAGGCAAAGGCAGATCAGGTGGGTTGCATTTTAAAAAGCGCCTTCTGATTGAAAGTCAGATTAATTTAGATCTAATAATTGAGACGATACACACAGCGGAGAGGGCTTGTCTTGAATTATCTATGAAGTGGATGCCAAGGAGATTAATACCATAAATAATAACCAAGACGAATGTTTAACTTGCATAAGAGAACAAATAGTTTTTAAGAACTGGAAGTTCATCAGTCTCCAAGACTGATGTGGCTTCCAAATCAGTTTTAAGTTTTCATTAAAATAGATTAGTCACAGTGTTGCTGGGATAAAAATCTTTATTGGTGAACAGATAGCTTAATTTGCATATGTACTTGAAAATAATAACTAGAACCTATTATCCCATCGCCAATAACTCACAGTTTTACTTATTTCCATTGTCCATCTGCAAAGCAGTACAAATTCATGAATGCGCTACTGTTTCGCCCATTTGCCACCCACCTGAAACAGGTCTCTGCAGAGGTCTCTGCAGCCTGTGACAGAAATGACGCTACGCTTTGTCAGCACAGAAGTGCATTATAGATGTGCAGGGGAAGGTGGGACATGGAGGTTACTGCATTTTTTTCCCACTAATTTTCTTTCTTAGCTGTCTTCCCAGTTTGCTAACCTGTGAACATAAGATAGTGTTTTTACACAGGCTGGCCAGAGTACTTCCATTTTCTTAAGTGGCAATGCTATCAATGATCATTGAGACGTTTTAGAGTTTTGGCTTACTCTTCTGCGGTCCTTCTCAACCAGGGTGACCTTGCCCCCCAGAGGTACCTGGCAACAACTGGAGCCCAGTCAGATTGTCACAACTTAGGAGGGGCCTTCTAGTATATAGTGGCATGAGGTCAGGATGAATACCACATAGTTTTCAGAGCAGATCCCGCAGCAAAGAAGTAACCCTGGCGCCATGGGTTTCTAACACATTAGATCTTTGGGTGGAATGCACTAATTGCTTTTCAAGAGCTATCATTTTAATTACGTTATGAACTATAAAATTAAGCAAATTCTTGGAAAACTGTAAGAAACAGTTTAGCGTCCTGAAACCTTCTGGACAACCTTACGGTTTCTCTTTCAGCTGATTCAGACCCTGCATGCTGTTGACAAGGATGACCCTTACAGCGGACACCAATTCTCATTCTCCTTGGCTCCTGAAGCAGTCAGTGGCTCAAACTTTACCGTACAGGACAACAAAGGTAAGCGAGCTTCTGGCTTTCCCTTTCTCCATACCCCTGTGGGACTGGATCTCAGTCTCCATCGGTACCTATTGATTTCCATCACAACCTATTCAACGCGTGGCGTAGTAGCCACATACATTCACCGTTTTCCTTTCTGCTTCCAGACAACACGGCAGGAATCCTAACTCGGAAAAATGGCTATAACAGACACGAGATGAGCACCTATCTCCTGCCTGTGGTCATTTCAGACAACGACTACCCAGTCCAAAGCAGCACTGGGACAGTGACTGTCCGGGTCTGTGCATGTGACCACCATGGGAACATGCAGTCCTGCCACGCCGAGGCCCTCATCCACCCCACAGGGCTGAGCACAGGGGCTCTGGTGGCCATCCTCCTGTGCATCCTGATCCTACTAGGTAAACTGCTCCTCCCCGCATCCTCTCTCCCCTTGGTGAGGGGCACACACTGTTACTGTGACACTCTAGATTTTTCCGCCTCCCCCATTAAGGCATACAGCCTGATCTAGGTGAGTAGAGCTATATGCTGAGAATCTGTGTTGTTCAAACATGAACTCGTTTTTGCTTTGGAGAATGAACAGATGTACTGTGTGCCCATGTCTTTGCTTGCCCAGGGTACCATTTTGCCAAAAGAATATATTGTCTATCGTACTGAACTGCATCTCAGGGGGTATTAGGAAGCAGCATATATACACACCCTGCTTGTTCTGTGTGTTGTCTGATGATTAACTTTTGAAGAATACAAGTCATGCATCGTGGCGTATCTGATGAAGACCCCTTTTACAAAGGTAACATTTGAGATCAACAGAAAACTGCAACAGGAAGATTGTGACTTTTCCTCTCCTACCCAGGGGAAAAAAAATAAAATAGTGGCAATCTCTTTAATGCAACAAACTTATCTTGAGCTACACAATGGAATAACTACCTGCTTAGAGCTGCTCTCGGTTTACCACATACACATGTCTACTAATTTTCAAACTGTTAATAAATAACTCCTGACATCAGGAAGCGAATTCTGGGTCCCCAAAGAACGAATGTGATGAAAGAGAAACACAAGATCTGTGATGGCCTGGATTTGGCATCTTCCCTTCAACTGCTCACGTGTTGGAGTTATTGTCCTTGGGTGGTGGTGCAACTGGAAGGGAACTGGATCAGGAATTGCTAACTTCACCAAATAATTGAAGCACTGAGACGTTCACAGTTGAATGGGCTGCTAGGATCTGAGGCCCAGTGGAAGGACTTATGTCACCTGGCACACCTTTGAAGGAGATATCTTGTCCCCGGACCTTTCCTCTCATTCTGTTTCTTGCCCACCTTGTTCCACCACGTGTTCCTGCCAACATGACACTTTGTCTCATCCCAGTCCCCAAAGCCGTAGATACAGGAGACCATGGACTAAATCCTCTGAATCCATAAGCCAAGATACATCCCCTAGTAAGTTGTTTCTCCCAGGAGTTTCCTCAAAGAGACAGAAACCAACATAAGGTCTAGCAATGATATAAATGATATTTTTTTTATTCCGACCAACTAATTGAGCCAAAAACCTGAGATTGAAAGTTTAACAAGCCTTTAACTGTTGCTCAAGTAAAAATTCAAGTATCAGCCTAAGTAACTCTTCCACAAGTGAAAACACGGGACTGGAGAAATGGCTCAGCACTGGCTGCTCTGCCAGGACCCAAGCAGTATTCCAGGGTCTCACAACCATCTCAAAGTCCATTCCCAAGGGATCCAACAACCTCTTCCGGTTTCCAAGGGCACCAGGCATACACATGGTACACAAACGACATGGCGACAAAGCACCCATGGACATAAGATAAACAAAATAAACTTTTTAAAAATAAAAACAAGATTCATATTTACAATCTTGCCTATACAATTAGAAAAAAATCAAAGTTCAACACATGCCTGTAATCACAGAACTTGAATGGTAGGAAAATCAAAATCAGAAATTCAAGGTCATCTTTAGCTACATGGTAAGTTTGGGCCAGCTCGAGGTATACAAGACCCTCTCTAAAAAGCAAACACGAAAGCAGTAACCTAGACTGCACAGGAGGAAAACCTCTTCTAATAAAGAAGCCTGAACAACAACAGAGAAGCATAGAAAAGGGACCTGCATTTCTACAAGAAAGACCTTTCACGTGACTCATCAACGTTGTCAATCACAAGAGAAGACGGGAAACCCAACTTCAGAACCATGATCTTCTCCATCAAGATTTGAACAGTGTTCTGAGATCGGGAGGCATACAGCAATGACAGTGTACAAAGACGTATCAGCATCCCTAATGCTGCGAGTCTGTAAAACCTGGAGGACTGGATCATTGTTCTTGATCTAAAAGGAGTATCCGGACAACCTGGGGCAGGGAGCCACGCCTGTGGAAGGACCTGGAGGGGTGGGGGAGCCATGCCTGTGCAAGGAGAGGCAGCTCTCCTTTTGCTAGTCCTTCCCCTTCCTCTCACTAGTCATCTGTCCTGCTCTTTTATGTTTTTAATTGGTTTTAAGGTTATCATACAAAGCAATGTATTTCATCCCTCCACACATTTGTGTCCCCACACTTGGTTCTGACTCCCTTCCCTGCTACCGTACCCTTGCCAGTTGGTCCCCTTCTGCTTTCCTTCAGTATATTCAATTACCCACCTCCTCCCCTCTCATTAGATCCTTTTTTTGAAACCTACACTCCTAAACACACACACACACACACATATATATATATATATATACATACACACGTATATGTGAGCACATATAACGTTAATTCAGATTCTTTATGTAGAAGAAAATATAGGATTCATTCTGAGTTCGACTTATTTCACATAACATAATGATTTCCAGTTCCATCAATTTTCCCGCAAATGTCATGATTTCATTTTTGTTTGTGGCTGCATAAAATCCCATTGTGTATATGGATCACGTTTTCTTTATTCATCTGTTTAGACATCTAGGCTGGCTCCATTTCCTGGAAATTGTGTAGAGAGCAAGTATCTCTGTGGCATGTTGACTTAGGGACCTTCAGGCGTCAATCCATTTTCTCTTCTCTCCTTTCTTCCTTCTAACTAACTCGTTTTCTTTTCCTCTTTCATTTTTTCCACCAATAAATTCACTGTCTCTTCATTATTCTTAATTGGCTCCAGTACCTCCCACACCTTGTCTGGTGTTTTGGGAGTTCTGTACATAATTTTTTAAAGGATTTTTAGAAAAGGAGTTTTAGCTTAACTAGGTTCACACCACAGACTAGACGCTGTGTGAGGTGCTTCACAAATGATTCCCTGGCTCCTCAGAACTATCTGGGGTGGATTTACCTGCATCTTCAATAGGAAAGCTGAGGCAGGAGGGTGTGAAGTAAGGTGTGTGGCCAAGTCACGCGCGGAACAGGCAGCAGAGAGCTCAGCCCTAGGCCCAGGTCTTTCTTTCCAGGCTGGTGCAGGGATCCCATCCCGATCCCTACTTTACCTGTGAGCTTTGAAATGCAGTGCATTTCAGGCTGTAAGAGGCTGTAAGAGAGAAAACTTAAAATAGGGCCACTGGAGAGGTTAGAGGCACACCTGAGAGGTTGAAAAAGAAAGCCACACTGATACATGAGGAAATCTGGTACAAAAGTAAGCCTGGCCTACGGGTGTGGTTTGGGAGCAGGGCACTTGCCCACCCTATAGCAGTCCCTGGGTGAATCCAAAGGCATCTAGTAAAAGAGTAAAAGCATTCAAAGAAAAGTTTGAGGGTGTGTAGGGTAGGAGTTGGAAGAGAGGGGATTTGGATGGAGTGGATCTAACACGTTATATGATGTACGAATATTAAATGAAATAGTTTAGGCATCCCAACAGTAGCTACATCTAATCTATATAGCAATTTAGAGTTTGGCAAAATTTTCACATTTAACTCGTTCCTCATGACAGCACCTGGCAGTTTGTTATTGCTTCCCTTTTGCAGAGGTCAAACTGTTAGATCTGCTAGTTCTCTAATGGGATTGGAGCATGAATTTGACCTTCTTCCCTCTCCCACCCCCGAAATCTTGCTGCTGTCCTCTGGCCCCAGAAGGATGAGAAAGAAGAGACTATTCTCCACAGATACATTGAGCTGTTTTAAATGCTTCTGCCTCAGTCCAGTCCTCATTTATAAAAGTCAGTTTTCATCAAGATCTCCCATCAAGACATCAGATTACACAGGGCTGATAAAAGGCAAAGGTACTCTCTGCTATAGAATTAAACCATGGCTCAGTACTGAGTACCTATGACTGGAGTTATACCCTCTCCCTTCTCACTTGTAAGAGGCTATAACTTCAGGTGAACGCAGGACTGAAATATAAAAACCTGAGCACTTAAATCTGGAGAATTAGGGAGTGACAAATGCCTGCTGTCTGACCGTTAATGACTGAAAGAACTCATGTGCATTAAAGTTGAGTTCTTTAAGGGCAGATGGCCAGGGGATATCCTCTAATCCCCAATGTCACCCTTCCTTACATTCCTGTTTTGCAAATCCATTGTCGCTTCACACTAGAAAGCAGCATAAAAGGAGATTATCCCTAAGCTCTGAAGGTCTCCATCCCCAACCCACCAAGGTGGAAGCGAAAGCTTACCAAAGCCACCAAGGTGCCTGGAGACATAATTCTTTCCCGCACCTCTCCTCGGTTCCTTCTGGCCCAGCTTCTGAGACTCTCGCCTGTCCCTCATATACTACAGGCACAGACCTCCCTAGGGGCTTTTCTTGTATTTCCCCTTTGTCAGAGAGCACCTTGGATAACCCCCACTCCCACCCCATCTTTCTTGAAATGATACGGAAAGGGACAGCCCATGGAACCAACAGAGAGAACCCTCCCCGTCTTCCTTGGCCTCTTCCTCTGCCTCTTCTGGTTTTGCATTGCACTGAACACCCTCTAATAATTTCCTGACTTGTTGTACATGTTGTTTGTTTTCTGTCTCCATCCCACAGTCCCCACACATCTGACCAGGCTCTGAGGCAGGCTTTTGATGCGCATGCTATAAGGGTAGTACCTAGAACCATACCCTGACACAGAGCAGGCACCACACAGTTATTTATGGGAAGAATGGATGGAAGCCCTAGGTGGATGAGACAATGGAGGCATCGGGACACTCTCTGACAAGAACAGAGAGTGTGGACAGTTACACAGCCGCATGCCTGAGATGGCAAAGTTGAATTTTCCTTAGGAAAGGGACAGTCACCCTAATATGCTTCCAGCATGGCAGGTAAGAGCACAACTTCTTTAGTCTGATGGCCCTGGATTTGAATGCCTGCTGCATGTGACATCTCCAGGCTTCCATTCCTTCTTTGGTATACTGGATTTTACACTACAATTCCTATTTCACAGGACGATTATGGTGATTAAGTGGGGTTGAGTATGAAATGCACTCAGCATGGTAATTGGTACATAGAAATCTTCCTCCCGGATGCCAAGTAGCAATACTATTAATGTCTAAAAGGATGACATATAGATCTCTGAGTGTGCAAATCTATTCATTAGGAGGAAGAGGCTCTTGCCTCCTAAATCTCACTGCAAGAATTCCGTTTTCATGGCATACAAAAACTGGACCGTGTAAGGGGTGACGTGGTAGAGACATTGCTAGTGCTTCCCATAATAAATATCCCTGGACAAACAAGGACTGGTAATGTGTTGCCTGCGCTGGGCGGCTGCTTCCTCTGTAAGCTGTTACTATGTTCTTATTGTCCAGCCATCTACCCATTTGCAGGTAGATATGTCTCTCTGCAGGCAGCCACCTTTGTTCTACCAACCCCCTGTGAAGAGAGAGCAGAAGCCATTTAAACGCGGTTCTTGTTTTGCCTCTAATTTGAGCTAGAAGAAGAAAAAGAATAATATATCTGTGAAACAGACATTCTGGCTAACAAACTTGTGGGACATACGTCTTTCATAGTGAAATCTCATATAAATATGTTTGTCTAACTCAAACACAAATCACAGGGAAAGTGTATTACTATCTGCCCTATTTAACTGGTTGAGCTCGGGACCCGGAGTAGCTTTTGGAATCTGGGTCTCTCGGGAGTTTTATCTGTACTAATATTTCTTTGTATGTGGAAAGGTATGCAAACATTCACATCTCTGCTTGGGATTTTAAACTAATTTTGCACTTTTCTCAGGTGGGGGGAAGAGGAAGGCATAGCGCAATAGTTATTTTAAATGTGGAGTTATGCAAAGCCTTCAACACTTCCCAAAGGTGCCAGCCTTTTCTTTATAGCCAGTTTTGGAGCATTTTAGGTGCTTGGCATAATTTGCACTTTTACCGCAGTACTTTCTCTGTGCTTCAAAAAAATTATTATTGTTATTATTACTTTTCCTACCTTAAAATTACTTTGCCTTTTCAAAGGGGGAAAAAAAGAAGAAAAGACTGTCAAAATAGGATGGCATTTTATCTTCTGCTTAAAATATAGCCTTCTTTAAAACACGCCATTCTGGGGTCCTTGTCTGGTCATGGATAAAGACAAATGGGTCCTTAACGCCGGGAAAAGTTGAGCCTGTGTTTTCAAGAGAAGTTTTAAAGCAGCAGGTTGGAGCAAGGGTTTTTTCCCGTGTTAATTGGATGGCAAATTAACTTTCCTTCCCTTCTGTTTTGCTTTCTGCTTCCAGTGACCGTGGTGCTGTTCGCAGCTCTGAGGCGGCAGCGGAAGAAAGAGCCTTTGATCATTTCCAAAGAGGACATCAGAGATAACATTGTCAGTTACAACGACGAAGGTGGCGGAGAGGAGGACACCCAGGCCTTTGATATCGGAACCCTGAGGAACCCCGAAGCCATGGAGGACAGCAAATCGCGCAGGGACATTGTGCCGGAAGCTCTTTTTCTACCCAGACGGACTCCAACAGCTCGCGACAACACTGACGTCAGAGATTTTATTAACCAAAGGTTAAAGGAAAATGACACAGACCCCACAGCCCCACCCTACGACTCCTTGGCCACCTATGCCTACGAAGGCACCGGCTCGGTGGCCGACTCGCTGAGCTCGCTCGAGTCAGTGACCACAGATGGAGACCAAGATTATGACTATTTGAGTGACTGGGGTCCTCGGTTCAAAAAGCTAGCGGATATGTACGGAGGGATGGACAGTGACAAAGACTCCTAATCTGTTGCCTTTTTCATTTTCCTATTATGACACTGGAACATGTGAAGTGGCTCTTTCTTTCTATTTATCCGCTATCCCGTGAAAGGGTTCCCTGTTGTACCCGTTCCGAACGTTAATGGCTGCAGTCCGTGCGGATCCAATGTTAGAGACTTTTTTTCTAGTACACTTTTATGAGCTTCCGAGAGGCAAATTTTTATTTTTTAGTTCATGCAGTTAACCAAGTGAGTCCAGCAGGCCCGCGGGGGAGGAGAGGAGGGAACAGCGTCTTTTCCCTTGTTCTCTTAGGGCAGGCTGGCCACACATTCCTCACTGCTGGCCTGGACGCTACTTTGGTTCACGGTCTCGGGCCAGCTGAATGCTCCAAGCGTACATCTCACCTGCTAATGGGGAAGGGATCAGACTTTACTGATAAAAATATAGTTTAATGTAAAACAAAAAAAAAAAAACACAAAAGGAGGGAACAATTGGGAAACTGTCCTTGGTCAATCAACTCTCGAGGAGATCCCCAGCTACGGCAGGGTTGGTAAGGGTGTATTGTGTCAAGGAATGTGAGGTGTCATCTGGGGCATCCTGTCTGCGCTGGCAGAGGTGTTTCTGACACCAACTCCTCATAGCATCAAATCCTTCTATATGTTAAGGTGATTTAGAATCAAATCAAATGGTGATATTCAAAGACAGTAGCAAAGAGCCAGGCTGTGTTCCTTGACACTCACCACCTGTTGCGTGTGAGACACATGTAAGGTCACCATTGTGCCAAACAAAGGGAACAAGAGAAATAGCTTTAAAACGTTAACGGAGGAAATAGTTAGCAAATTTTAAAGTATTGTGCCACCAACGGTGTCACAGATCCCTTAATTCTTTCAGCTATCAGCGAACCCATGAGACATAGGTCTAATCACCCGGAAGTCCTCGCGAGACTTTCCTGAGGCAGACGGTAACTTTTTTTGTCTGTAGTTGTTATCACTATTATCCTACTATACCTGAGAGTAGCCGTGTGGAATACAATAATTCATAGTCTTCAAATACTTCTTATATAATTAACTCGACTTAGTAAGGTTAGATTAAATATCCTACCCTAGAGTTCAAGGGGACGGTTAGACCCAGTCACATCTGACCCTAATCCCTGCCCTTGCCTTCGGAGACATCCACGTTCTTACACTGCAACGAGGGGGTAAATGGTTGGCACCGAGATGTCGCTGAGAACCTGCATGCCATGTTTCTGAAATGCCCACAAGAGAAGAGCCTGGATTGCCTTCAGCAAAAAAAAAAAAAAAAAAAAGCATTTAAGCCTCTTGGGAAACTGACAGCCGATTTCCTTAAAGTAGTCTTGTTTCCCTGCTGTTCCTAAATTGGCTTTCTGTGGCAAAGCCACCATCTTTGTCTTTGAACTGATGATAAAGCAATGGTCTCAAGTAAGACAGGAAAGTAATATAAAATCCATCCAGTCTATTATTGCTCTAATTATGCAATTAGACTCTCTTAGTCAGTTATTATCCAGGGGACCCAACTTAACCAAGCTCATCCTTCTGGAAGGATCAATTCATTTATTTCATACGGATGGTCTAATGACTGTCATCATTAGGGTCTCACATTGTGCGGTCATCAGAAATGTCCAAAGTACTGTAATGAAACATCCTCATTTGAAGACTTTTCTTAAAAGGCTCTGTATATACATATATAATATATACTTAAGAATGTCCTGACTTCTCTTATTAGTCATAGGGATTTATTTTCCGTTCACGTTAATTTTATAGAGTTAATCTTAGCATCCTTTCCATTTGAGGGTAATGTTTTATCAACACATTTTCTATTTAGAAACACACTGTTGTTTAGTTGGCTTTTAAATAGTTTTTACTTAGGAGGTAAAGATGGTACCTGTAAAATGGGAGAAATGTGGAATTTGGATTATGGTTTAAAAAAAATTACAACTATATTGCCCTTTGTATTTCCTGAATGGTTTCCTGTTTGTGATGAAATGCCCTGAAGAGTCACGAGTACTTCATGCTTGGGCTATTTCCATCTTTGAGGGTTTTTTCCTAATTCTTCATATGCACCTTGATATGCACACACACACACACACACACACACACACACAGGCATGTACACACACACACACAGCTGCCAGATGGCTCACTGAAATGGGTCATTATGCGTTATATTCACAGGTAAGTATTTGAAAAAGAGAGCTCCTGGATCTAGCATGAGAACAGCACCTTGCACAATTGATTGTAAAATCAGAGTACTCTTATCTTGTATCATCCATCATGTGACAAACTGAACCAAGAAACAGTTCTTAAAAAGAAAGGTATCATCAAAAGTTGCCCTTTTAAGCTTTTGGTGTGAAATCTGGTGTGAAATTTCTAAGAGTTGACAATAGCAATTTCCAACGTTTTGGGAAAAAAGTTGACCTCTCCCTCTGAGTACAAGTATGTACTGAAAGGAAGTCAGGCTATTTGAGATGTCATTGGCCAAAGCCTTTTGATCGCATGCTGAAAATTACACATTGTACCGAGAGTCGATGAGTATGACTTGGTATTGAAATAACTGTTTAATGTCTCATCAAGAAGACTGTTGATGAAGCCAATCTACCAAAAAAAAAAAAAGGCTTATTCAAGGCCTATAGGTGTTAACTCCAGACACTTTCCCCAAAGAATTGTCTAACAAAAAATGAGAAGCCCAACCATCTCTCCGTAATTTTTCTTCCCACCAAAATTCCAGGTCAAAAACATCCCCATGGACAGATTTCTTTCTGTGATAAATCCTAAGTCAACATGAAATTTTGTTCTGGAGAGGAAAAATAGTTTTCCTATGAATTGTGTCTTGGTCTTAGACCCAGGCAATGAGGCACAGGAGTAGGAGGGGTCCAACTCTAACATTTTCGTTGTTGAACACAAGCAGATCAGTTGGCATTAAGGGCTGTTCCACGAGTTCTGATTCCTTTTTTATTTTAACCTCTTTTCAACAGAAAGTTTCTTCAAACTTTTTCCGGTGTTTCCTAGAATAAGCTGGGACTTTTAAGAACATTAGGCCATTGTGAATGAGGTTGAAACTCCCTCAGTTTCCATCCGCTTTCTTCAGGAATTCTGAAAACATTGGTCCTCAAATAAGGAAAGAAATCAAACGGGAAAGAGGCAGAGGCGAGGACAGTCTCCTAAGACCTTAAGAGAGGAAATCTGGGTGCTGTAAACACAGCTTCCCTGGTTTTACATTCTGAAGCTTCGACTGGAGAATCACTCTATTTTCAGATGGAACAAAGCTGGTGATTTCATTTTAATTCAGGATAAAAATATGTGGCTTAGTTCTCATTTCCACTTCTCAGCGTGTTATACAAGAACTGACTCTGGAGCTTAGAAGCATCCAAGTTTTTGAGAAGTCAAAATAAGTTCCTAATGTTTCCTTTATATAATCTGTATACTGTGTGTTCCCGAACAGTGTTCTACATAGAAGGCTTTATCCTGAAGCAGGTATTTTCTTGAGGAGAATGATTTATAAAATATCAACAGGGAATTCTTAGATTCTGCAGCCCTGAGTACGTTAGAAACATACAATGAGAAAGAAAAAAAATAGAGTTGATTCCTGTGTGCAAGCTAAATATTTGAATGGGGTACTTGTCCTTATCAAACCAATCTCTTGTCCCCAGGAATAAAGCCACCAAATGAATTCTCTCAGTCCCCAGTTACTAGGTTTGAAGTAGTATAGTTAGTTACTTTGGAAGAACACACTGAAAAGTCAAAATCTCTGCCATTTGGAGGGACATGTTCTATTTTTAAAAATCATTTTAGTGTTATTTTAATTTTTACATTATCTAAATGAAACCATTTTTGAATTGTCATATTGTAGAGGTAGGCTCAAGGTACAGGCAGGTCGCTGTATTTCAATTAACAATTCCAGATAAGAGGAGAGAGAGCAATACTTGGTGTGTGAGTCTTCGGGAAGATGGGCTGTGTCCTAAGCTCGGAGAAGCATGTTTCTTTTCCACAGAATGGAAATGCACGGTGATCTCACCAGAGTCCAGAAACTATCATGACTGCAGCATCTTAAGTCTTCTTTTGTTGTCTTTGTGGAACCATTCTCAAAAGGGATAATTCTCTGCTACAAATACCAGACCCCGGCTATATTCAAGGCAAAGAGCAAGGCCCTCTGAGAAAGTAAATACATTGGCTCACACACTTGCCTAAAGTTAGCAAAGAAATAGCTCATTCTTAAAGCCAGGAGTTTATGGTCTCTGCAGCATCGATTTAATTTAAGCATTGCTGAAGACAATCTTTAATCTCCCCGTTTTGCAATACGTTATTTATGATGCATTCTCATTTTTTAATTTGGGGGGAATGTTAGCCTGACAGAGCCAGCAGACAAAAGCGGTAAAGGACGTCAAATGGAAACAAAGGCTATTACCTGCCATATTTCATACGGGACCGGGCACTTAGCTGAGGAGACACCAGGTTATTAGATTAATTTCAAAAGACCTTGTACGAGTTGCTTAATACCATTGGGGAGGGGAACATGAACCACAAACCCAAATTTCCTTTCAAATGAGGTTATTCGACAAATGAGGCATGGACTCGGTGTTGTAAGAGAAAGCATCCCGCTGCAGTGAGAGCTTCGTCTTTCTTGTGAGGCTATGCTATTTATGTAAATATATCTGAGGCACCTTCTGTAACCTTTTAGTTTTCTATGATCTATTAGTTTAGTGTTTATTAAAAAAAAGAAAAAAAATCGTATGTAGGATCACGCAGCACTCCCGGGGAATGCTTATGTAGCAAATGTCTCATAGATCTGCTCAGAAGAACACAGGAACACTGCAAGCCCACTGTGCTGTTCTGTTTGCGATTATTTTCACTGCCTTGAAAGGAGGCTACATCCAAATAGGCCTTGTAGTAAATGCTGTGTGCGTCTTGGGTAATACCAAACTAGGGCAGTTTGGCATTCTCCTACTGTGACTTGTGATTCCTAAAACCAAGAAAATAAAGGCTTCTGGTACCAACTGTACTTAATTAAGAAATAAATTCAAGTACAAATTGAAGCTTATGCCACGCTCAAAGACTGCCTGGAGCCCTCTGTTTGCCTCTTCCGCAAGAGGAGAGGGTGGATGGAGACAATTGGGTTGAATTCCGTCAACGCATCTAGCTAGGCAGACCTTCGTAACCTCACCCTATACACGGCAGTTTTCTGTGCTAGAGGAGTGGGGTGCAAACAGTGACCCCTGAGCGCAGCGTGGCTGGGCCTTGTGTTGTAGTCAAATGACAGATAACACGCTCCTTGACACGGCTCCGTTTATTTGGTCTTCTTTTCTTAGTCTTATAAATTTGAAAAGAATGCAACTTGAAAAAGTGATTTCTCAAAGAGTAAATATGCCTTTTGCAAATCAATTTTTGTAACGTTATTTATATGATATTACTTAATAAACTGGTTTTTTTTTTTCTAACTTGCTTTTTTTTTTTTCCCCAAATTCTCTCAACTATTGTTTGTAATCAGGGAGGTTTTTGCTTGTTTTTTTTTTTTTTAACGTATTTGATAGACTTTGACTTTCTGAATCCAGTAGTTCAACTTCTCAAATAGCTAACTAAAGCGAATTTGTTATGCAGTAAGGAGCTTGTAAAGCATCGTTTCTCCCAGACGGCAGTCTGGAGCACCGGTGCGGCATCCCACTGCCCGGACACCAAGAATCCTGCTGTTATTTATAGGGCTGCTGTACTGAGAAGAAGGGTGCTTGTCCCCACAGTAATTGCTTCAGATGATAAAAAAAAAAAAAGTGACGGTTCTATATTTGTGTCCCTTGCAAATCTTCGTCCTTTATCTTACTCCTTCAGAAACAATGGTCTGTGGATCTATCACTTAAAAAAGAAAAAAAAAAAAGAAAAAGCGAGAGCCAGATTGGGGTAAAAATGAAAATATAAAATCCAGCGTCCTGATCCGAAATGGCGTGCTTTCCGGCTATTTGGAGCTGCAGTGCTCCACATCTTATTCCGTTTTAAGCTGCCTCCTATTTCCACGGACGCTGTTTGCGAATTATTTTAACTGGTAGAACTGATAGCAGTGCCAAGGAGAAGTTCTTTCGTCCCTTGTGTATCCTGTGACGGAGGCACAGTGTGCTGTGGAATGGTCAACAGTCAGCCAGAGTCCGGTGTTGTCCCTCCTCTCGGGAAGAAAGGTGTATGCGTTCCTTTTCTGTTTCTGTGATGAGACTCCATGACCAAAGGCAACTTAGGGAAGAAAGAGTTTCTTTTGGATTACAGTTCCGGAAGGAGAGCCATAGTGGTAGGGGAGGAACGACCGCGGGAGGTCAGAGCAAAAAAGCCAACACGTGAACATCTTCAGCTAGAAGAGGGGCGGGGCTACAAAGCCTCAAAGGCTTTGCCCCCAAAGCTATACTTCAGCAAGGTTCTACCTCTAAAGGCTCTGCAACCTCCCCAAACGGGGTCACCCAACTGGGGACCAAGCGTTCAAATATGTAACCCTATTGTAGACATCTCTCACTCAAATCACTACAAGAGATAAGAAATCAAACAGACTAACAAGGGAAAGAAAAAAAGGAAAGGATGCTTAAACATTATAATTGGTCTCAGCTGAGGTCCCTAAAGAGGACGAGGCTCAGAAAACCCAAACGGTATCAAAAGGGATGGATGCAATAGAAACTTACTACTGTTGTTTTGTTTTTTTTCCTTGTGTTTGTTATTTTGCCAGTTGGGCTGAAGGTAATGTATTCAAAAACAGAGGCCCACAAAGGAAATGAGGATGTCAGGAATACACTTTTTGAAGGCTAGGAATGTTTGCACGCTGTGTTCCAGAGCAACGTCTCTTCCTGCTTCATACCCTCGCCTCACCCCCACCTCTGTACCACCCTCGGAACCGTGGCACCCCTAAGCATAGGTAGAGCCAACAAAGACTGAAGGATGCTGGCCAACTTTCCTAACCCAATATGGTAACAGCGGCAGGGTGCACAAGGCAGCCTCTTCAAGAAACAATGCATGAACCCAGGCAGACATTTAAGTAAATGAGCCCTTTCTACTCATCATAATAAACCACTCTCCATTATGTTTTTCTTTATGATTAGGGGGAAACAACCCTGTTTGTCACAACCAAAACAGTCTAGTCTCGATAGTATTGATTTCTCACGCTTGAGGCATGAGAGCATCTGGGACCTTTCTCCCTCTTCTCCTGATGCCCTGGGGAGCACACTTCCTCCAAGATACCCCTGCCAGTCATCCCCAAACTATGTGGGAAGAGGTTAGGATACAGATACTAGCACATATGTAGCTACTGAGCACTAAGAATCTTTGCCATCTATAACTTCAATTCCAGTAGGACTCACACTGTTTTTCCCAAAGCCTCCCCCCAATTTCAACCACTGTAACAAACTGCATTCCATAATCATAAAGATATCATCTAAAGAGAAAGTCAGAAATCATTTACAAGTTCAATCTTTGTTTCAGGTGAAAAACCATTTTAACAGGTTTTTTTCTACCATCCCTGACTCCAATTCCATGGCATGTAAAGCTAATCAATTGCCATATTATTGATTTCCTAAGACCGTGGACTCCCACGTAGGAATACCCTAAGAAGGCATCACCAGTAGAGTAATGTTGGCCAATGTACTATCCCAAACCAAAGAGATAAGGTTCCTTAATGAAGGCGGTAATCTCTTTCACACTAAATTTGGTTGAATCCTCACTTTGGACGTTTGGGAAGAGCCTTCTGTTCTTGGGGTTTTCAAAATTTGCAATGGGTTAAGAAGCTAAAAGACTTAGCCTGCTGTGACAATTAGCTCTCATCTCCTTTCTTAAATTGGAATCAGCAAGCCTTGTTCACACAGCTCAGATATTAAGTGCTAGACTTGGATGTTCATTCTGCAGTAGTTGTGTGTGCACCGACTCTTCAGGCACAGATCAATGTGACAAGACACAGCACTAGACTAAACAGACACATACCCTTCATCAAGGGTATGTGACTTACTGTCCCATTATTAATAATAGTTTGCCCCACTAAACAGTTTATATGGAATGACATCATGATTCTTCATAGTGCTTCTCTAGGTTTCATATTCCTGAATTCAATACTTTTTCCAAATATGCTATGAATAGATATGGCTCTTTAAAAGAAGTAGATTGTCTCCTACTTCTCTCTGCAATATACTTATTCCTTCTTTTAAAATGTCTCCCTTGACATATTAGATCATCTTTATTGCTTCCTAAGCCATTTAATCTCAAAAACCTAACTTTTAAAGGCGAACATGTCTTGTTTGCACATTGGTAAAAAGGTGTCTTCATACAGTCAGTCAAGGGTAGGTTTATTAAAGCTTTTAACTTTGCTTAGCTGCCCGATAATGCCTTACTTTTATATAGCACTTTAGAAGTAACTGTCATATATATTACCTAATAAAAAATCTGTACATTAGACTATATCATTCCTATTTCATGAACAAAGTACTTGCCTGTAGGTCCTCTTCACAGAATTCTAATTAAACTCGCTTTTTTTTAATGCAGACTCTGCAATCCTGCCACGAACCCCACATTCTTTCCATCGCATGCATGTCCATTTGAGTGAATATTTATTGGAGGGGAAAAAAAGGAAATTTTCTCTTTATTCAAATTCTAATGATAATGGCTGCAGCCCCAAAGTCATTACTCTCCATGAGATCAGTCCAAAGGCTCTGTAGGGAGAAAGAAAGCCTGGAAAGAAAATTTCTGCCTATTAACCCCAATTACCCAAGTAATTCTTACTACAAAATTGGAACAGTGTTATTAAGAGAAAAATATCCCCAAGAAATATCAAATTCCACCAGATCTGCAAAAGTTCTGATTGTTTACATAAGTGTCATCTTGACAACAGTGATATTTTCATTATGAATTGTACTGGACCCCCTGTCAAGCAGCGATGCCCTGTGAGAGGAAAAGGGAGGAATCAGCACTTTCTGTCTCTCTTAAGCCATTCTGATGCTGTGAAGAAAGTAGAAGGTGTCAGAGTCTGAAACTTGAATACCGCACAAAGACCTGTCTGTCAATGGCTTAGAGCCCAGCCCATTGCATTGTTAAGAGGTCCAGGTAACCTTTATCTGGTGGCATCTAGTGGAACAAAGTTAGGTCACAGGAAAAATGCCCTTGAAGGAGATATTGTAAACCTGGACCCATCATCTCCCTCTTTTCTTCTTGCCTACCAGGAGATGAGTAGACCTCCTTCACAACAAACCCCCTACCTACTATGATATACCAAGCTATCATTGGCCCAAAGCAAGAGGGCCAAGTGATATGAGCTAAAACATTTAAAAAATAAATGAAAAAATAATCATTTCCCTTAAGTTGACGATCTCAGTTTTGCATGACCTTTTCTGGAGAGACGTGAACAAATTATCTATTAAGTTAGACAGTCCACTGATCTACTCAAGCCTAGCTGGTGAACTAATGAGAGGAAATTCCTTATAAGGAGAGACTCTCCTGCCCTCTCAGCAAACATTAAGCACTCATTTGTCCTTGGGAAGAAGTCTCAGGATCTTACAATACCTCCTAAGCTTCACCAATTTCCTTGAGAAAGTATGAATAGGTCCAATCTTGTAAGAGTCTCCTGATGCACATACCTACTCTGGTTTCAAAGATTTCAAGATAGAAATAGCCGTGGTATGCCCAGAGGCAGAGATCTGAAATATTCAGGTATTTTGCGATAGTGATAGACATTGAATAACGCAGGTACAAAGGAAGAAGGGACATTAGCTAGCCATTAACTCTCTAATGGGCCTCGGCCCAATAGTGTGGCTTCTGGGATATCCCTAGAAAACCCAATTGATCCACCAGGCATGTATAGCTGTGGCAAGTTATCAGCTACAAATCTTTGAGTATAAATTAAAGGAAATTTTTTTTACTATTTTTCTTTAACTGGATTTAATTTTCCATTTTCAATCCTACTTCCTGTGAGCAGTAGAAACTTAACTGTGGCTGTCTACTGATGCTACAGCAAGATCCTTAGAGGCTGAGACAATGCCAACGGTTGGGTGAGACATCACCAAAGTTTAAAGCTAATCATCTGAGAAAGGAGGAGGAGCAGATGGATCCCGAGGGAGCGGGGTAGTTTCATGTCACCTTGACATATACTAAAGTCATCTGAGAGGAGGGAGCATCAGTTAGGAATATGCCTCCATGTTACACAACTATCACCCACATACTGAAGGCCTACGTCAGTCCCATGCAGGCTCCCTAGCTGTCTGTCCAGAGTTTGTGCGCTCTGTTTGTGGGGCCCCAAGCACTGGGAGCAGGACCTGTCCCTGGCACATGAAGGGGCTTTTTGGAACCCATTTCCCACGCTGGGATGCCTCACCCAGTCTTGATGCAGGGGGAGGAGTTTGGTCCTGCCTCAACTTGATATAACATGCTTTGTTGACTCCCATGGGAGGCCTTACCCTTTCCAAGGAGTGGTGGGGGTAGGAGTAGACAGTAGGTGGGAGGGGAGGGAATGGGAAGAGAGGAGAGAGGGGAAATTATGGCTGGTATGTAAAATAAATGAAAAAAATTAAGGGAACAAAAGAAAGATAATGCCTCTGTGAGATCTGACTGTAAGCAAACCTGTAGGGCATTTTCTTAATTAATAATTGATGAGGGAGTATCCAGCCCATTGTCGGTGGTGCCGTCCCTGGACTGGTAGCCCTGGGTTCTAAAAGAATGCAGGTTGAGCAAGTCATGGGGAGCAAGCAGCCAGTAAGCAGCACTTCTCCATGGCCTCTGCATCAGTTCCTACCTCCAGGTTCCTGCCCTGTGTGAGTTCATGTCCCAACTTTCCCCCTTGTCCTCCCCTGCGATGAACAGTGATGAGGAAGTGTGAGCCAAATATACCCTTTCCTCCCCAGTTTGCTTTTGGTCATGGTGTTTTATCTTGGCAATAGTAACCCTAACTAGGACACTGTGAAAATACGGCTGTTCTCTGTGTTAACCCTGCCTGTCTGTCTTTCTTTCCGCTCACCCCAAAACGAGGAGACAGAAGCATATTGGTTGTGGTTTTTGTCGCTGTTTTTATTTCTCCTTCTCAGAAGGTCAGGATGAAAAGCTTGACAAAGACACCTGGCTCTTCCCTGACTTACAGCTTCACAGAGATTTAGAAAGAGCTGAAATGATCTCAGAATGTCACAGTTTCCAACCTAGTGCTAATTTACCCTAGAGTTTTCTAATTGTGACTGCCTTGGGCTTTGCAGAAAAGCATCCACTTGTGATACCTAAAAAAATTAAGTAATATATTAAAAATTGACCTGTTCATCAATGATTTCTGAATGCCTCTTCTGTGATGAATATTTTACTGCCTAGTTTATGTGTTAGGTATAATATTTTTTCTTTTTTATAAATCAAGGTATTTTCTGACTTATTACTATATTATATAAAAATTCTGAGGTGTCATAAAACCACAATTGAATATATACTTAACAAATATT
Source organism: Alexandromys fortis (assembly GCF_014885135.2). NCBI lineage: Eukaryota > Metazoa > Chordata > Mammalia > Rodentia > Cricetidae > Alexandromys > Alexandromys fortis. Next base: position 7,771,894 of record NW_026067914.1, on the reverse strand, counting down.
TTATATTAAAAATCATAAATATGTTCAATCCAGATTGCTTGGCTCAGTTTAAATCCACCAAAATCTATCATCTTTCTAAACAATTTGGTGACCAGGGTATGGTAGTACAAACCCTTAATGTATATCAGCCCTGGGGATGTGAATGTGGTTGGATCTCTGTGAGTTCACAGTCATCTTGGTCTACTTTATATGTTCCAGGACAGTCAGAGCTACATACAGAGACCTGTAGTCAGATAGATAGATAGATAGATAGATAGATAGATAGATAGATAGATAGATAGATAGATAGATGAAATTTGGTAAATTGGTGAGGGTCAGGAAAATGTGTGGGGAGGTCAAACACCTGGACCAAACCTGATGATCTGAGCTTGATTCCTAGGACCCCCCCAGGGTGAAAGGAGAGACCCGGTTCCCACAGCTTCCTCCAGCCAACACACAGGCACCATGACAAGCCTGCACACATGGATATGGGGGAAAGGGAGCCTTATTCATGGTTGGTAGGAGTAAAATCTGTGCAGTCATTATGGAAATCATTGCAGAAACATCTCAAAAAGCTAGAAGTAGACCTACCATTGTATCCAGCTATACCATTCCTGAGCATATACCCAGAGGATCCTATTGTCTTACTACAGAGACAGTCCTTCGGCCATGTTCATTGCTGTTCTAGTCAACAATATCTAGGAAATGGAAACAACCTAGACATACATCCATTGATGAATGAATAATGAAAATATGACGTATTTACACAGTGGAATATTATTCAGCTGTGAAATTATGAAATTTGCAAGTGGAGCTGAAAATAGTTACTGTTAGCAAGGAAACCCAAACTCAGAAAGACAAACACCACATGTTCTCTCTCAAATGTGGAACCTCGGTCTCGCTTTTGATCTGTAGATATGTGTGTTTAAACCAGAGCACCTGTAGAAGTGAAGAAACTAAAAATGCCCCCCGTGGGAGTGAGATTTAAAGGGGGGGAGTTAGTTAAACACAGGTGCTAAGAAGGGCTGGAAGGGTTGGTGCAGAAGATGGGAGGTGGGGGAAGAGAAGCGGGTATAGGAAGAAATAACACTAAAGTTCTCTGAAAAAGCCATATGAAGCCTACTGTTTTATATTCCCTAACACAAACAAGTCTCAATGGAATTACATTTTACAGCGAGATAATGTCTCTCCAAGATTCCACACACTAGCAACAAACAAACAAACAAACAAAAACAGTACCATAGTGATTTACTATGTTAGTATCAAACCAGAGTCACCTTAGGGTCATCTGGGAAAAAGAAACAGACATTGGAAAATTGCCTCCATGAGATTGCCCTGTGGGCACGTTTATGGGGTATATTCTTGGTTGATGACTCACGTGGGTGTTGTTACATCTTGGGCAGATGGTCCTGGATTACATCACAGGGCAAAATGAGCAAACCATGGGGGGGAAGAAGCCAGTAATCAGGGTTCCTCTGCAGTCTCTTCTTTAGTTCCTGCCCCTGACTTCCTGCCCTGACTTCCCCTTGGACAGTAAATTGTAAGATGAAAAAACCAAAGCAAAACAACAAAACCTTTTCTTCCCCAAGTTTGTTTTCTTTTTTTTTCTTTTCTTTTTTTTCTTTTTTTTTTTTTTTTNTTTTTTTTTTTTTTTTTTTTTTTTTTGGTCATGGTATCATAGCAACAGAAAGAAAACTGGAACAGTTATTTTTCTTTATGTTATTGGTCAAAGGGGTCCCAGAGATCCATTCAAAGCAATAAAAGCCACTGTGACTGCTTTTGGTTACCCACCAGAGCCTGGTGGTAAGACCCTATTTCTGGGAAACTGTGAAATGAAGCTAGTGTTGATATGCAAGCTTCATCTATACAAATAGATTTCATTGAGTCAGAAGGTTCTTAGCGGGATGCTTGGAGGAAAAATAGTCAAGAGCGTTATCGAGTTTTGACCTATGATAATGACTGGCTTGGCAAGATTTGCTCTAATGTGCAATAGTGGCATGGATTAGTTATGGGAGCCATCAAGTGGTTTCTGATTGAATTGAATGTCTGCTCCACAAGATGGAACTCATGCTTGGTGTTGTTAGCTTGTCCAAGAACACATGACTGAGAAAGTCAAGGACCCTAGAGGAGTACCTACTACCACTGTACTGCTAAAACATCAACAGCCTTTCAAATGCTTAGCTTTACTTATAGACTGCTGCATCTCTCAACTTTCATCAGAGACACTTCTCTATTTTTGCAGTAAATGATAACTAATACTGAGACTCACAACCTGCCAAGGGGCAGAGAATAAGAGACTGTGGCACGGCACTGGAGAGATGGCTCGATAGTTAGGAGCAAGTCATGCTTTTGCAGAGGACCAGAGTTTCATTCGCAACACTCACCTCAGGGAGCTCAGAATCACCTTTAAGTCTAGCTCCAGGTGATCCAACAGCCTCTTTTGAATTCCTACGATGTTTCTCTGGTTTCTTTTTTAGCCCATTTATTATTTGTGTATTGGATGGCTACTGATTTTTTTTTTGAGTTAACCTTGTATCCTGCCACATTGCTGAAGGTGTTTTTCAGCTGTAGGAGGAGTTCCTTGGTAGAATTTTTGGGGTCACTTATTTATACTATCACATCATCAGCAAATAGCTAAAGTTTGACTTCTTTTCTTCTTTTGATAGTGGAGCTCAAGGGGATAGAACCTAGCTAGAACCTTGAGTACTGTATTGAATAGATGTGGAAAGAGTGGACAGCCTTTTCTTATTCCTGATTTTCATGGAATTGTTTTGGGTTTCTCTCCATTTGGTTTGATGTTGGCTGCTGTATATTGCCTTTATTATATTTAAGTATGTTCCTTGTATCCCTAATCTCTCCAACATCTTTATCATGATGGGGTGTTGGATTTTGTCAAAGGCTCTTTCAGCATCTAATGAGAGGATAATGTGATTTTTCCCTTCAGTTTGTTTATATGGTGCATCATATTGACAGATTTTTATATGTTGAATCATTCCCGCATCTCTGGTATGAAGTCTACTTGATGGACTTTATGTTTTCAAAAGAGTTCTGTAATTCTCAGTGATCTCTCTCTGCCTTTTGTCATGAATCAGGATGTAAACTCTCCACTGTTCCTTTGTTCCACCATCTAACCTCCTGAAATTGTAAGTCCAATTACGTGCTTCCTTTTATAAGTTGCAATGGTTATAGAATCTTATCACAGCACTAGAAAAGTAACTAAGACATACCTGCTTTCCTGCAATAATTGCTGAGCCTTGGAAGAAGGGGTGTAATATAGATATTCTGTTTAACCCTGAGTACTCCACGGTCTCTCTCTTTTTAGATTTGTTTTGGGGTGTGTGTGTGTGTGTGTGTGTGTGTGTGTGTGTGCCTTTTGTGATAGCCACAAATAACATAAAATTATCTTGTGATAATGCTAACCAAAGAAGTGAAAGACCTGTATGACAAGAACTTTAAGTCTCTAAAGAAAGAAATTGAAGAATATTTTATAAAATGGAAAGATCTCCCATGCTGTTGAATAGGGGGGATTAACATAGTAAAAATGACAACCTTGCCAAAAGCAATCTACAGATTCAATGCAATCCCTATCAAAATCCCATCACAATTTTTCATAGATCTCAAAAGAATAATACTCAACTTCATCTGAAAAAAACAAAAAGCCCAGTATAGCCAAAATAATCCTGTACAATAAAGGAACCTCTGGAGACATCACCATCCCTGACATCAAGCTCTACTACAGAACTGAAGTAATAAAAACAGCATGGTATTGGCACAAAAACAGACATATGGATCAATGAAACTGAATTGAAGACTCTGAAATAAATCTACACATCTATGAGCACCTGCTTTTTGACAAAGAGTCAAAATTGTACAATGGAAAAAAGAAAGCATCTTCAGCAAATAGTGCTGGCATAACTTGATATTGACACATAAAAGAATGCAAATAGATCCATATCTATCCCCATGCACAAAACTCAAGTCTGAATGGATCAAAGACCTCAACATAAATCCAGTTATACTGAAGTTGACAGAAGAGAAAGTGGGAAGTAGACTTGAATGCCTTGGTACAGGAAACCACCTCCTAATTGTAACACCAGTATCATAGACACTGTGAGCAACAATTAATAAATGGGACCTCCTGGAATTGAGAAGTTTCTGTAAGGCAAAAGACACAGAAAATAAAACAAAATGGTAACCTACAAAATGGGAAAAGTTCTTCACCAACCCCATATCTGACAGAGGACTCATGTTCAAAATATATAAAGAACTCAAGACACTAGGTATCAAAATAACAAATAATTCAGTTAAAAATGGGGTACAGATCTAAACAGAGAATTTTTAATAATGCTTGAAAGACATTTAAGGAATTGTTCAACATCCTTAGCCATCAGAGAAGTGCAAATCAAAATGACTCTGAGATACCATCTTACATCTGTCAGAATAACTAAGATGAAAAACACTGATGACAACTTATGCTGGAAATGTGGAGTAAGGGGAACACTCCTCCAATGCTGGTAAGAGAACAAACTTGTATAGACACTTTGGAAATTTGTATGCTGGTTTCTCAGAAAATTGGGAAGCAATCTACCTCAAGACCCACCCTTGGGCATATACTCAAATGATGCACAGTCATACCACAAAGACATTTATTTACTCACCTGTGTTCATAGCAGCATTATTCATAATAGCCAGAACCTGGAAACAATCAAGATGCCCCTCAACTGAAGAATGGATAAAAAAAATATGTGGTACATTTACACAATGGACTATAACTCAACAGTTTTTTTAAAAAAATGGCATCTTAAAATTTGCAGGCAAATAAGAGCATACACAAATATTTCTGAGAAATACAATGATGTGTAGACATGTGAAAAACTATGATCAAAAAAATAATACAAATACTATTAATACATTCATGCTCTTTATTCAACAAAACATTCAAATCAACAAATCAGAACTTAATTTCATGTACTTTATACTGGTTTAAGAAAAAAATGTTACTCAATTTAGATGAGCTATTTTGTATTGCTGTTTAATAACATTCAGCATCTCCTCCCTGAGACCTTTGATAATGCCTTTCAACATGAGCTTCACCTAAAACAACATACTTATTAAAAATTCAAGTCTACTAATTTCAAGTGTAGGAAATATATATTGTTTTATAAGGTTTTATAAATAGCCATTTTTAGAAAAATCTTCATGTTCTATCTGACAATGAGCTGATTTTATTTAGTGTTTTGTGTATCTGTTAATTTGTATTTACATTCGACAAGTTTTAGAAAGTAATAGTACATTGTTACTTCATTCATTGGATTCAACCTAATGCTATACTTGCTTATACATAGTCTATCTTGAAACCTATGTAAATAATCATAATTTGGGGAATAATAACTGTGCTTTTTAATCTGAAAAAAAATTGCAGGCAAATGGATAGAATTAAAAAAAAACATCTTGAGTGAGGTAATCCAGACCCAGAAAGACAAGCATGATGTGTACACACTCTTAAGTGGATATTAGACATAAAGAAAAGGATTGCCAGACTATAATCCCTGAGAAGCTAGCTAACAAGGAAGACCCTAAGAGAGACGTGCATGGATGCCCCTAGGAAGGGAAATAGATAAGCTCTCCTGAGTAAATTGGAAGCACTGGGGGTAGAAAGGTGAAGGGAAGGCCTCTTTTGAATCTTTTTGTCCCTTTCAGCACACACCTTTGGCACCAACATTAAATTTCCTGGGACACACCCCTCTCCTTAAGCTATATATTTTCTGTTTCTTTTTGCTCCACTTGCTCTTTTTCATTGTAAGCCTGGGAATAACTATGGGACAGAGTCAATGTTCGGCTGTCTTGAGGTCTCCTCTGACAAGAAAATTAGTCCATTTTTTTTAATTCAGTCTCAAGAAGATTTGCAGGAGAAGGGCAGGAGCAGCTGCATTCTTTGCTAAAATACAAAAAGAATCCTCTTTAGTCCAGTTGCTAACATTATATCTCTCTGAAACCTCTTGAGCTGGGCCTCTGCCATCTGCATTGCTCTCACGCCATTGTCTTCTAAGCTCAAATTAAGATGATACAGCAAGCCTTGCTTAAAGCATTCAACTGCCTTCCTGATCCAAAACCTTCCATACGCCTCCAAAAATCTGCATGGTCAGGCTTGGCACCACAATTGTCTACTCCCTAACACCAGCCTCTGCCTTGGTTACTTCTCTATTACTGTGCCAAAACACCATAACCAAGGCAACTTATTAAAGAGCTCAATTTGGCTATGATTTCAGAGAGTTAGAGTCCATGTTGGCAAAGCAAAGGAGCTGAGAGCTCACATCTGGATCACATCCACAACCCTGAGGTAGAAAGAGCACATTGGGAATGGCGGTGGTCTTTGGAAACTTCCTCCAACAAGTCCACATCTCCTAATCCTTCTGAAACAGTTTTACCAACTGGGAACCAAGTATTTTGAAAGGTCTAAATTTCCCCCATTTTACAATTGGATCTAGGTTTCAGTTTTTTAAGACAAAACAAGTTCCCCCCACCCCTGCCGCAACAAAGGGCCATTAGTCAGCACCACCCCTGACAGCAGAGACAAGGAGGGAAACACATACAAGGCCTGAGTCAGTCCCCACAATATCCCAACACAGTGACCAAAAGCGGACAGTTCCTATAACCCTCTGAAACAGGTACAGACTTGCCTTAATATACCCAAAGATAAAAAAAAAAGCCTCAGTCAGTCAAATATATTAATACAACTGCTGCTAGTTTAACCAATCATGTTTTAGATGACCTAACTGTTCCTGAAACTCCCCTAGCTATGCTTAAAAGAACCTACGCGCCTTTGTCCTGGGTCACCATTTGTACAAGTAGTTGATCTGCATGCTGGAAGTTTCTGCGGAGTGCACACTCTTTGTTCCTGCATACTAATTGAGTCTGGGGGCTTCCTTCAGCGTTTTCTTGGACCCTTACAGTTTAAATGGCCTGTGGAGGCCATTCTCATTCAAGCACTACGGAATAGGAAGATTACAGAAGCTAAAGTGTGAGGAAAATTGCTATAAACAGGGTTTTCTTCACATGACAGAGTGTTTGCACACAAAGACTCACAGCGGCGGTGGCTTCAGGCATAAGATAAAGTCAGCGAAAGTTCCAGAAGGGACGGAGGAGGAACTGCTGAAGTCCCACCCCCACCTGAAAAGCTATTGGTAGTTGATGACAGGGCAGTCTGGGAGGAGACGGAGAGGAGGAAGTGATGGGTGGATCTGCTCAAAACACATTAACACAAAAATTCACAAACAATCAATTAAAATCATACTTCACCAACTCAAAATAATAATAATAATAATTTTGTGAATGGAAAAAGTTCAAAGGATGGACTGCTGGCTGAGAGAAGGTAGAGGAGCAGATTGACCTCAGCATCAGGACTTGAACACCACAAGGAAACTTAAAAACCTACCCCTTTGAAATGCAAATTCTTTGGTCAATACAAGAAAAAAGTCCAGGGTTATTTATACATGCCACCAGCCTTAGACATTACTCACTCTGGAGACTCAATTTACACCATAGCAGACATGTTAAAATCTACCCACATTTTATATTGAAAATATGAATTAAGTTGTGGTTTGCTAGCCTTATGTACTCTTATAGACCCATTAGTCTTTTGTAGCTATTTGTCATTTCCTGCTTTCTTTTCTTCTTTACCCATGGTACTATGAATAGAAACCTAATGCCTAGCTTGCACTAAGCACATTGACTACCGTTGACATATGTCCCTAGCCCGTTTGCTTGCTCACTTGATTGCTTGGTTGGTTGGTTGTAGTATAGTATTTGCAGAGGGGTAGCACCCCTTCCGAGGAAACAGATAGTGGGAACATTGTACCTGATGCAGTACAAGACAGTGCAAGCAAATTAAGGATGGAATTGCAAATCTGCATTTAGAACGAGTTCCACTGACTCTCACTGCACACCTAAGATAGAAAGTTACAGAGCCCACAGAAGCCAAGGTATGCGCTGGGAACTGTGGGTACATCATTTGACTAAGAAACATGGTTCCTCAATGAGAGCCTGACCCCAAAATTCAAAAAGAGAGAAGTTTCCAGAAGTGATGAGGAGATCAGTAAGTTCTCGTATTTCTGCACATACCCTTCCACTTTTCCATACCTAAACCTCTCCGGAAAAGGCTGCAAGCTTCCAATTAAAATACCAGAAACCATACAAACGTTTATTTAAAGCCTCGGGTGAGGCCTCCCACTACCGTGTTTTGGGTTTGTTTTTTTTTTTTTTTTTCAGAACTATTCTGGCTACCTTCCCTGCATGAGTCAGTCAATAGGTAAGTAATTGAAGCCCTCTAGAGTTGACTCGCCAGCACCGCTCAGCATTTGCTTCTGCGTCTCTTACTCTCCAAGCCTCAGCTGGGGAACTCCCCCTCTCCCAGGACCCAATCAGAGTTTCACTTCAATTAGCTTAATTGGAAGAAGACACAACTAAATCTCCAATTAAAGTTCCAAACGAGCTATTAGAATAGCCTATTTTCGTCCTTTCCGAGTAAGCTCGGCTAATAGTCATGTTTTAAAAGGTAAGCCTCCTTAAAGGAGAGAAGGTGGGCATTATCGGATCAATTACTGCCGTCAGCCACACCTCACCAGAAACCGGGGTCATTCTCGTTCCACTTAGGTGATTTGGAAGTAAGCCATTTACTCGGTTTTTATTAATTTTAATTTTTCTAAAATTATTGTACATAGTTTCAAATGTCAAATCGCTCTTTGAAGTTTATAATGAAGGGACCGACAAGATGGCTCGTCTGATAAAAGCACTTGTTGCAAAAGCATCGTGACCTGAGTTCAGTCCCTGGATCGCACATAAAGGTGGAAGGAGACATCCAACTCCACAAAGCTGTCCTCTGATTTCTACATGTGCGTTGTAGCATGCCTCCACCCACCACACATACACACACACATGCACACACACATGCACACACATGCACACACACACATGCACACACATGCACACACACACATGCACACACACATGCACACACATGCACACACACATGCACACACACATACACACACACATGCACACACATGCACACACACATGCACACACACATACACACACATGCACACACACATGCACACACAC
>NW_026067914.1:7755426-7762663 GCF_014885135.2 Alexandromys fortis | reverse complement strand
CATGCACACACACATGCACACACACAGGCACACACACACATGCACACACACATACACACACATGCACACACACACATGCGCACACACACACATACACACACACATGCACACACACACACACATGCACACACACACACACACAGAGTATAAACTTTCCATTTCACCCTCCTCTCTTACACAGAAATAATCTCCATCAACTCTTCCAGACTTCCATCAGTCGTGATGGTACCATTTTGTAATTTAAAAAGTTGTTAACATCAACTAGAGGTCAACCTAATGCTACTGTTTCCTAGGTTTACAGTTTTAAATAGCATGTATTGACTTTCCACTATCAAGAGTGATGATTTAGATTTACTAAAACCTCGCCCCCAAACACACACACACACACACACACACACACACACACACTCAATTCTTTCCCTCCATCTTTCTACTATAGCTACATCACATTTGGCAGTTCTATTTAAAGCTTATACTATTGCTGTGTAAATATTCTGCCACAATACTAAAAATTCACCCCCTTTCCTATTCAACTTTCTTCTTCCAAAAACTAGTATGCTTCTTTAAAAAAAAATACTTCTTAATCTTCTACACACCTGTCATACTTTCAAATGGATACGGCAATTACAATATCAGGTAAGAAATTGTCCATCCCTGTGATGTCACAGATATTTTTAATTTAAAGGCATTTGTGTGAGGAAAGTTTAGTCAGAATGATCACATCTACAGCACCTCTTCACAGGTCCTCCACTATGGAGAGGTGACAGTGGGACCGGCAAAGGCTAACGACTATACGAGGTGCTAAGTGATGGATGAGTGGCAGGTGGACGGATGGGCGTGACTATCTGTACCACCAGAATAGCCGTGGGTGTGTGGGTAGCACTGCTCTCTACGGCTCATCCTACTCCCATCCATCTGTGCTCCACAAGGTCTTCCCATCATCTATCCCTTCTCAGGGTTGTCATGTGTGTTTACTCTTCAGCTGCTAGGTTTTGGTCCTAAAGTTAAAACTTAACCTACTAAAATATAAGAACATAACTCATTCTTTAAATTTTCCATATGGAGCTGTCTATTGCTCGTTTTTTACTCTTCTTGGGAATTAATTTTGTTCTTTGACAATTTCATAAATACACATATTATTCTGATTACTCTTTCTCTCCAACACCTCTTTTGTCTCCCTCTGGTCCCAACAGTCCCCCCCCCCCCCCCCCCCCCCCCCCCCCCCCCCCCCCCCCCCACTGGCCTGCTTCCCAGATTTTCATGACTTTTTGTTTGGTTTGGAGAGCTCTTTAGTTTAAACAGGGCCATTTGTATGAGCTCTGATTTAGAACTATCCATTGGTCACCAGTAAGTGTACAACTGAATATAATGGCAAAGAAGGCAAAAGCATACATTGGAAAAAAGGTATTCTATATAAGAAATGATTCTTATCCAGCTGCAGATAACTAAATAAAATTCATATATTTCACCATGCACAAAAATCAACTCAGAAAGGATCAAATACTTTAATTTAAAACCTGAAACGCTGAAACTCTTGGAGAGACAAACAGGGATCACTCTTCAAGAGCTGAGTTAGACAAGAAGCTTCTGAACAGAACATCAGTGGCACAGAAACTAGACCCAAGTACCAACAGATGAGACTACATGAGATTAAAAGGTTATGGCTGGGTGTGGTAGTGCGTGTCTTTTATCCCAGCACTCGGGAGGCAAAGGCAGGTGAATCTCTGTGAGTTCGAGGCCAATGATTTATAAAGCAAGTTCTAGAGATACATGATGAGACCCTGCTCTAAAAGTTTTCTGCACAATAAAGAAAACTAACAGCAGGACAGACAGACAGCCATCAAATGGGAGAAAATCTTTACTAGCTGTTGTTCTTCAGACCAGGGCTTAATATTCAGAATTTACAAAGAATTGCAGAAACTAAATGTTTAGCTGGGAATCCCCACTTTGGCTCCACTTCTCCCTCTCCAGATCCCACCTTCTGAAAGCCCAGCAAGCAGTGGTTCCTCCCCTGGAGCTGCAAAGACCATGCCTACAGGGCTTTTAAGGCCCCTCCTTGGGAACAGTGGTATGATTTCTCTTCTTTCTTTCCCTGAGAACACCTGGGAATGCTTTGCTCGGTTTAAACCTGGTCTTATTAATTCAGCTTGACTTGGCTTATTGCTTTAGCAGAGAAACTCACTACTGAGGATTCAAAAACACTTATCACTAAATATCAAGGAAATAGAACTGCCATTCAACAAGTGCACTAATTAATCGAAAAGGCAGTTTTGAAAAAAAGAAACAAGTAGTATTGTGTAGAAGTTTCTTCCAAAATTAACAGACTTCATCCTGCAAGGAAGCTCCTTAAGCCAGAAAGTAAACAATTCAAAATAGCTTCAGGAAGTCCCTGAAACTGACTGGTCACTAGGCCCGTCCCTCCGAAGAGTAAAGAGTAAAAATTGCTGAGATGTGCTCTCAGACACCACAAGCTACAAAGCAGCAGATCAAGTCAAGAAGCCTGAGGGAAGCAGAAGTCAGATGAGCTTCCTGGAAGAGGATTAGACCAACTAAGCTACTAAGGACTCTCTCCAACCTGTTGAGTTGCCTCCAGGCTGTGTGATGTGCTCCCATCCCCCAGGTTTATGAACTGTCACCCATGCTAGGCAGACTTTGATAATACAGCTGTCCGTGAGTCATTTATGCTCCTGTAAGTGACCCCTCACCCATATTCTTGTAAGTAACCCCAATAAAACTCATTGGTTCACTAAGTTGGACTTGGATGGTATCAGTACTTTGGTCTATCACAGGCTCACTATCTGGGGTAAGCGAGCACGCGAGCACGAGTGCACGTGAGTGTGTGTGTGTGTGTGTTGCATCTCCCCAGCACCAGTCTGTTACACAAAAAATGGCCAAATTTTTTAAAGGTTTGGCTTCTCTAGATACCACCTCCCCTCAGTCACAATGGCCATCATCAGGAAATCTGACCACAAATGCTAGAGAAGACATGGGAATACAACCAATATGGAAATCAGTTTGGGGGGTTCCTTATGAAGTTAAAAGTAGAGTTACCATAGGACCCAGATGCTCCACTCCTGGCATAGCCTCAAAGAACCCACAGCCCAGCACAGAGATATTTTGTACCTCCAAGTTTATTACTGCTTTATTCACTATAGCAAGGAAATGGAACCAACCTAATTGCCCATCAACAGATGAATTGATGATGAAAATCTGGTACACATATAAAATGCATTCATTTTCTTGGCTATTCTCCTTATTTTATAGGATTTTAGTGCTGCTTCTGAAGAGCTTAAGCAAATTCATGCATCCTATCCAAAAGGTCATCCAAATTATGCATTTTTCATTACCATTCAATTTGATGGCATGAATAAACATCATTATAACGAGTACTTAGCACCACAATTGTGGGTTGTGCTCTGCATCACTGTCTAGCAGAAGATACTTGAATATACAATTGTAAGCAAAAGCGATTGTGATACGCCAAGCTATGGACACACGTCAAGGCTTCTGAGTGAAATAAATGATCACGCTAGATAGTAAAAATGAATTGGGCGGGCAAGAAGAAAGGGCAGCCATGCAGAATGAACAGCCTATCAGATGGCCCAAAACTTGAAGAGACCGTGGTATGCTAGAGAATTTAAAATGTCTGGTGGAGTGGAGAGCTGTGTGACGAGCGGAAGGCGCTGGCGTGAGAAAGGAGCGGAAGGACATGCTCACGCGGCGCAGTGTGAGACACAAGATAGGGTTTGGGCTTTGAAACAGAAGCCCTTGTGCAATCTAAACATAGGATGCAATGATACGGTGAGACATTCTGTGGAGAGAGAGCTCCGTGTTAGGGTCCGTGAGAAGTCCCCCCCCAAAAGACTACCAGTCACATAGGCAATCAACAAGAGTGCTTATTTTTTTTCATGCAAGGGAGGTCAACCATTCAGGGAATGCGCAAATGGCAACCCCCAGTGAAGCTCTCAGGCTGATTTAAGCAGGGTTAGGGGAATTCCAGGGAGAGGAGGTTAGTCTGGGGGCTGATTGGTGGGTTTAAATACAAGGTTTACGGGTTGCTATAGAATCAGTTGGTGGCTTAATGGTTAGGAACTTTCCAGCTGCCTGGTAGAGACGTTATCTTTAGTTCTCTTTAGCTTACATGAGGCTGTGGGCGCCCTCTGATTGGTTGTCCCTCGCTTGCGGCTTTCCCAAAAACCGCTTGCTCAGCCTGTTTATTTTAAATGAACTGCAACTGAGGTCTGGTCTTTGGCAGGGCCACTCGGAGCCTGTGATAGTGTGAGTTTGACTCTTTCACTCTGGTTCCGGAATGAAGAAAGGCTGAGAAGACAGACAGAGTAACGCAGACGGAGCGGCGAGCGGAGGGTAAGAGCATAGGTGGAGTCCGTGTAGCAGGAAGTGAGACAGTCTCGCAGACACTAGCACAGGGGGACGGAGATGTGGTCTTCATGTCCATGGATCTGTGGGAGATTCCTAACCGTTTTGCTGATGGACTGGGTTGAGGACAATTTCTAGACCGAGTATATATCACCCAGATATGAAAGAAAAAGTTTGAAGAACAGACACTGTTCAGTTCAAACGTGCTCGTTCTCAGGCATGTGATATTTAAAAAGAGAAGCTGGGCAGTAGTTAAATACATGGAACTAAAGTTTAATAAGATCAATTTAAGGTGTGACTGCGGCTTTGAGAGACAGTATCTTCTAGCTGTGAAGAGACACCATGACCAAGCAACTCTTATAAAAGAGAGCACTTAATCGGGACTGGCTTACAGTTTCGAGGTTTAGTCCGTTACCATCATGGCAAAAAGCATGACCGCACACAGGCAGACACGGTGCTGGAAAAGTGGCTGAGACTTCTACATCTGGATCCACAGGCTGGAGGAAAAGAGAAACTCTGGGCTTGCAAGGGGCTTCTTGAGACCTCAAAGGCCACCCGCAGTAACACCTTTCCTCCAACTAAGGCCTCCTAATCCTTCAGATGGTGCCACTCCCTGGTGACCAAGTATTCAAATTTTTGAGCCCATGGAGGCCATACTCATTTCAACCACCACAGATAGCAACACATAGATAGCAATTTGGGGTGAAGAATGAGATTGAGCAGAGAAAGCAGGAGAGCCTGTGAAGAAGAGGAACATGACACAGTGTCAGAGAGGCAGGAGTCATGAAATAAGCAAAAGCAAAGAATGGGCTACGGCTGAGGAAGACTCTCCCCAAAATTAGAAGGAAAACTGAAAGTTGACAAGTCCGATATGAGAGAAAGCGTCATAGGAAGGATGACGGAAAATTGGCCAAGGGGGATTGGGGGAGCAACTTAAAAACATAAATTTCCAATGCACACAGAAATGGGGGGCATGGAAGAAACTGGCTTTATATGGCCTGATGCCAGGCTACTGGGGCTAAAGATTCAAGATCAGCGAGGTTGTCCTGCCATAGCCAGAAAATAAGAAGCAGGGAGAAGACTGAAGACGAGGATGTGGGGAACACACCCTCAAAGATGACCCCTCAATTTGGGGTCACCAAATTCTGGGGTGCCTGTGGGAAGATGAGTGTAGGTACCACTGTGGAGAAGAGGAGGAATAGGGCTAAGAAGGACCTTCCAGAGCAGACGGGCCCAGCTATGATAGTTCACCAGGAATTTTCCATTTGATGATGACAAGAAAGGGATCTTCATTCAGCAGAAATCAAAGTTGGAACTTTGCATTCAGATTTCTTCTTGGCTAGTAACCTGTGGCTGAATTCTCTCCCACAAAGCTGTGTGGCAACAGCAAGCCATGGTTCCTGGACAGCTGCCACACTGTGGAGGAGAAGCCTGTGCATACAGTGTGCAGAGCTGCTACGTCAAGGTGCTTAGTGTTAGATATGGTAAATGCCTTCTCTCCTCGGGACCAGCTCGGTGTTCAAGTTTGTGTATTTGCAGTAGCCACCGTCTCTATGCTGCTATGAGTAAAGGTTGATCCCTCCTTTTGTCTAAAGGATGTAAGACCACTCACCTTTCCGTCAAACTCGAAAACTATACAGAAAGTGGAAGGTGATGATAATGCTGTGTTTTTATGGACCAACTCTATGATGGATTCAGCGGTGCTAAAAAAATGCACTCTCTTGCAAATGTAGCTCACAGTTCAGAAGATCATGTTTCTTCAGAGATAAAATGCCTTGTAGGATTTCTCTTAAGCAGTGATTTGGTTATTCTCGTGCCGCTGTATTAATGGCATTGATGACACTCTTAAAACAGGAGCAGTTCTGATGCCTGCAACACCCGCACCCCACCGTCTGATTGTGAGACCCTAGTGTCGTATTACATTGACACATCTTAGTGTTAAAGCTGTACCATGGCCTCAGAAAACAATGACCTCTGTAATCAAGGGGGACTGGTGTTATGGCTCTTGGGGAAACTTGAAAGCATCCACGTTTCAGTCATTGACCCTCTACCGCATTTGGCTTAGATCTACTCTTTTGAATGCAAAAGTCTGTCTTCAAAGCCTCTCTTTGTATCCATGTGTAACACAGATCTACTAGGGATGCCTGACCATAGTACTGATGTTTAGAAGGAACAGTGTTCATCACCATTCATAATAATCAGCCCTCTTTGTCTTGATTTTGTTGGTAAAGCCCTCTGGAAGATGGCACTCACATGACAAATACAATGAGCGGTGCTTCTGTATGGTCCGTCAATACACCTGCTGTTATATACACAGTGGGGCCCAGTGAATGTTTACTGAATACCATAATAAGTAAATTTGTATATCTCTGAAAAATTCTCTTTAATACCTATCCTTTGGGAATGTCAAGCTGTGGCTAAAGCAATCAGGTGGAACCGTTGTAATCTTTCCCTAAGCTTTTGTACCTTAAGTTTTACATAAGCCTAAGTTCGTTTTCAAACAAGTGTATAAAACGTCTCGGCTGTGTTTTTAACAAGTCTCCATATTACAGAGTCGCAGCGTTGAGCCTCCACAGGCATCGACCTTAAAATTCCTAGGTAAAATATTGGATGGTCACCCAGAGAAAGGCATGAGGGTGTGTGTGTGTGTGTGTGTGTGTGTGTGTAAGATTGGATGGTCACCCAGGGAAAGGCATGAGGGGTGTGTGTGTGTGTGTGTGTGTAAGATTGGAAGGTCACCTAGGGAAAGGTATGAGGGGTGTGTGTGTGTGTGTGTGTGTGTGTGTTTGTAAGATTGGATGGTCACCCAGGGAAAGGCATGAGGGGTGTGTGTGTGTGTGTGTGTGTGTGTGTGTGTGTG
>NW_026067914.1:7752775-7755297 GCF_014885135.2 Alexandromys fortis | reverse complement strand
TGTGTGTGTGTGTGTGTGTGTGTGTGTGTAAGATTGGAAGGTCACCTAGGCAAAGGCATGAGGTGTGTGTGTGCATGTGTGTGGGCGTGAGTGCGCGCGCATGCGTGCGTGTGTGTGTGTGTGTGTGTGTGTGTGTGTGTGTGTGTATAAGACTGCAGCTGGTTTCTTAACCAGGAGGAAAAGGTTGAATCCCTGAGGGACAAGTGTTCTACACACAGAGAAAGACAATGTTCGTCTCTTCTGAGTACATGCTAATGGGGAGGAAGATGGTGCTGAGCAAGCAGCATGTGTAGGATATTAGTGCAGACCATGAAAAGATGGCGCACAATCAAAACTGATGCGGGGGAAGGGGCTCATCCAGCAGGTTTGGAAAACAGCTACAACTTTTGCAAAACATAGGCATTTTTTAAGGTTTTGAAATTGAAATGCCTTCTGAACATTTAGTTTGTTGTCAAAAGGCAACATTGTTTTTCTGAGTTCGGCTACTTAAGTAGACTGTGTTTTGTTAGGATGAAGGAATAACACAAAGCAATAGCTGAAATCCAGCCCTGGAAAGTTTCAGCCGGAGAAAGAAAAATAAATAAGCCATTGATTTAGAGGGGAAGAATGCTTTTCAAATGAGGATTAATGAAACAAATCACTTTCTCATGTACAAACTCTAGACCTCCGAAACACCCCAGCCATTCACGTGAGTTTTGCTCTTAGCTCGCTCCAGCTCCCCCTCTTTTGTTTCTGAACACATCAACTCGGGTGTTTTCAAAAGCATTTGTTGTGCACCTTCCCCAAGCAGAGACACAAAGAAAGTTGGGTTTCGCCTGTCCTAGAAGAGCTGTTAAATATTTTCACACTGAGAATGGCTCTGCATTGTCCATTAAAAGCGCCTGTTTGTGCTCTCAACTGTTGGAACCAAAAAAAAAAAAAAATTACTTGGTTCTCCTAACTACCAACAATAGATGGATGCCTTTCTAACTAATCTCTTATGGTGGCTAAAGTTAATAAACCCCTAAGGAGGAATTAATAGGCTACCTTTCCACTTTACAGCACTGGATACATTAAATCATGATTCTAAGTATCTCAAAGTCTTTAACTCTGCATAATTTTGCATGGGGTGAGGGAGGAAAAGCTGCATGAACGCTATTCTTTCCCACTTGAGATGAAAATTTAAATTTGGAGTAATTGTCTAAATTGGTAGTGTCCCTCTCTAGCATGTGAATTACTAACTCATATAATTAGAGGAAAATTACTGAAAAACTAAATAGTTAAGTATTTTATTGACCTAAAAGTGGTATTTAGCATAGACGTGTATATAATTATATTTTGACATATGATCTCTTGACTACTACCTTCCTCTTTGTCTATTTTATATGGAGGAAATCTTTCTATTTTTTTGATAGTTTTCTAGTTTGGAGGTAAACAATATACCTTAAATATATTGCTATAAGCATTGTGTTATTCTCTTTCATAATATTTAATTTGCCAAAAGTATGTTAGCAGCCAATCTGTAATAAATATTTTCCTCAACTATCAAATTATAATTAAACACCTTATGTGATGATCAGAGTTCATCATCCTTTCAAAATATAAAACCAACTATTTTAATAAAATATATGGAAGATGCAGGACATAAAAACCTGAACTTAAAAACAATTAACATTTAGTTTTGTCAGTGAAATATTTACTTTTAAAAAAAAGACGAGAAATTTATCTCAATGGCAGAATGGTTGCCTACCATGTACAGGGCCTTGAGTTGAACTCTCAAAACTGCATAAAGGTGTGGGGTTACATGGCTGTACCCCAGAGCTCTTGGCTGATGTGGGATTTCCCTCTGTATGCTGTGAATATGTTTTATTACCATTGGTTACTAAAGAAACTGATTCGACCTATGGCAGGGCAGAGTAAAGTCAGGTGGGAAATCTGAACAGAAATATTGAGAGAGAGTAGGCAAACTCAAAGAGACACCATGTAGCTGGCAAAGGAGAGAGATGCCAGAACAGAACCTTACCTGTTCTTATAGTCTTGTGGTGATACATAGAATAATAGAAATGGGTTAATTTAAGATGTAAGAGTTAGTTAATAAGAAGCTTGAGCTAATAGGCCAAACAGTGTTGTAATTAATATAGTTTCTGTGTGATTGTTCAGGTCTGGGTGGCTGGGAAATGAAAGAGCCATCTCCTTCTACACTTGGCACTCAGAAGGATAAGAAACTCAAGGTGATCCTTAGCTACATAGCAAGTACAAGACCAGCCTGAGAGCCTAACTCAAGTAAAACAAAGAGTAAGACTTTAGAACGTTTATAACTGACTGGAGAATGCACAAAACTCAAGTCCAAGTGGATTAAAGACCTCAATATCAGCCTGAACACACTGAACCTGATAGAAGAGGAAGTGGGAAGTACTCTACAACACGTGGGCACAGGAGACCACTTCCTACGTATAACCCCAGCAGCACAGACAGTAAGGGCCTCATTGAATAAATGGGACCTCCTGAGACTGAGAAGCTTCTGTAAAGCAAAGGACACTGTC